>NW_010311608.1:0-3589 GCF_000700745.2 Antrostomus carolinensis
CAACCCAAACCATTCTATGATTCTAAACCAACCACATGGCTAGATTAATTTATTTGATATTAATTAATAGCACCTGTAGTGGTAATAGCTTCATGTTCTAATTCTTGGCAGAATCCCAGCTGCATTCACGACCATGGAAAACTTCATGGCACCGCTGAGCACCATCAGTGAGCTGGCTCTTCAGCAGAGCAAGGCTAAGCTCCTCCACGGCAAGGCCAGCGGTCCTTCCCGGCGCAAGCGGGAGTTCATGCCGGATGAGAAGAAGGACAACATGTACTGGGAGAAGAGGCGCAAGAACAACGAGGCGGCCAAGCGCTCACGGGAGAAGAGGCGCCTCAATGACTTCGCCATGGAGAGCCAGTTGGCTGCTCTCAGCGAGGAGAATGCCATCCTCAGGACAGAGCTCTTGTCCCTGAAGCTGCGCTTTGGGCTCATCAGTCCAGATGCCAGCACCTACCCAGGCCACTCGCTCCAGGACTTCCTGGGAGTTTATTTCAGAGGGCGCAGAGCGGCCTCCCCACTCCTTGAGGCTGAGCCCTGTGCCGGGGAGTCCTGCTTCTTCACAACAAAGAGCTTTGTGCCGAAGGTGCTGGAGCCAGCTGACTTTTCCTGCAAAGTCTTTGGCCCATCCAGAAACATCCTTGGCTGTGACTCAAAGCCAGCTCCCATGGACACACCTGGCCTTCAGCAGCCAAAGAGGCTTGACACAGCCTTCAGATCCACAGTTTGCTCCCCATTCCTCAATTACCACCACCCGGACAAACGTGCTTTCCATTGGCCTTTGTCAGACAGCACCTGCTTCTTGTGTCCTTCCCCCTGTCCAGCCGAGGTGAGCAAAGAAAGCACCACAACTACCTCAGATGATGATGAGCAACAAGTGCCCAAAACTTCTCCTCTACCTCCGTACAGCTTGCCCTGCCCTTCAGAAGATCATTCAAAGGGCCGAAGCTGTGCTGCTCTACCTCACAAGCTCCGGATTAAGACCAAAACCCTCAGCAGCTTGGAAGAGAGTGGTCTGGACTCCCAGTGAGGCAGCAGAAGAACAGCCCACTGTGTGGCCAATGCAAGAGCTTCCAAAGACATGAAGGGTTTGGAAGGAGGGGGCTGGGGGGGAAATGTCTTTATGCTTCAATGATGGAAGTAATTTTCTGTGCTTTGTATAAATGATAAGGGAGTTTATAGGGCTGGGCTGCATCACTGGCCATGGGGTTCATCTTGCTGGGTGAGACCTGCCAGACCCACAGTCATGATGTGAGTGAGTTTGAGTTTCTCTTGGCTGCTCTGCTCACAAGCCAGGCTAAAATTGGAGGTGTGAAGGTACCAGAGGCAGGAAGAGGCTAAGACAGTGGAGGTGGGTGCCCACACTGTGTGACACAACTACAGCTGCTTGTTGGAGAGACAATAATTTTCATTACCTTTGCTTCATCATCACCTTCGTCTTCATGAATGTGCCTGAAATCTGAATTTCTTGACATGAGAAACTTGATGGAAACAGTTTCAGACCCCCCAGCTGTCTGGAGCAAGAAAAAGGGGTAGTGATAAAAAAGTGGTGGATTTACACTGAAATGAGAGCAGAACCTGGTCCATTTCATTCCCAGTTTATCCTAATTTATCTACAGAGAGAATGAACTCTTTTTTTCTGGACACAGTGTGGTCCAGAAGATAGTTTCATTTATTTTGCAACGATTATTTTGGAGGACTAAATATTTGGGGTTTTTTACTGAAATATAAAACAGAGTTTAGTTTCATTTCCTTCTTTTTAAAGAAGGCATTTTCAGAGATTATGGTATTTCTTTATTTGGACGTTGCCTTTATAAAACATTCTCTCACTTTTAGCTGAGTTGACTGAATCATTTCCTTTTTTTTAATTATTTTTTTGGAAATGAATTGCTTATAAAATAAAAAAAAATAAGCAAAAAGACAATATATACCAAAATTGTTAATTAACTGGGTAAAAAGCATTTCAACATTTTAGATTTTTTAATATGATTTCCATCCCTCTGTGAAGGAGGGAGGAGACTTGGAAGCACATGGTGCCCAGGGAAAAAAAAGAGATGTTCCAACATATTCTGCGGAGATGTCACCCGTGTCAGCTGGGCTGTGGGAAATGCTCCCTCCCAAGTGAATTTTTTACAGTGACACATTGAGAAGCTTCAGAAAACCTGGTCAAGTGGAAGGTGTCCCTGCTGGTGGCAGGGTGGTTGGAACTGGATGATTTTTAAAGTCCCTTCCAACCCAAACCAGTCTGGGTTTCTATGATCGTTGTTGGAAACCTGCTCTCAAGTTGTCACTTGGTTCTCAGGTGAATGCTCCGTCCCCAAGCACTCAAGGAGTGTCCATCCTCAGGCATTTCTAGAGTTGTCTCCACACTGGTTTTGGCCATTCCTGGTGACAGGACTTTCCATCCTGTGCCCCAAGAGACTGCTCTGTTCCAGATCTCCAGACTTTGATTTTGTCTAACGCATTTGGGTTCATTCCCTTTCCCATTTTAAAGCCTTTTGCTCCCCTTTACCTCTGCAGGTGCTGCACACAGTGTGTGTATTCTTTGGGGTATCTGCTTGGATGCTTTCCCTGTCCATCCTGCCTTCTAACTGCTTAGCCTTTGGGACAGCCTGCATTGCAGCCATGGCAGTGAGTGTGGAGTAGGTGCTATACAGCTGGAGAACTTCCACCCAGCTGACCACATAGCTCAGGGCTTAGTGTGAGGCAGGAGGCATCTTGAGCTATAGCTACATTTTGCTGGAAGCCAGCTGAGTCTCAGTGAGCAGTAGCCTCATGAAAGTCTCTACAGCCTCCTTGATGCTGTTCCTCAATCACCTCAGTTTACAAGCCAAAGGTAGTTCTGAGTTGTCTTCCAGGTAGACCTGTAACTTCTTGTCCTCAGGTCTCCTTTCATGTTTTGTCTTTCTTCCTAAGGAAAGGAGGCTAATGAAGTTCTGATGTTTCTTTATCTATTAGCCCTAAACATTTTTTGACATGTTGGCCAAATACACCCCAATCTGATGGAAGAAGACAGATCTCAACGAGAACAAACAACTTGAAATTGTTCTCCTCTGCCCCAACCATATATTTTCATCTCCCTGCTGATAGAGAAACCACCTTGCCTGCTCAGCCCTGCTTGGAAACCAGAGATGACAGTTGGGAGTTCAACCTCCTCACGTCCCTGGAAGTCTCTGCTTCGCCAGTTCTGCTGCTCACAGCACTACCCTGTTCCTTTTCATATTACACTCTTCTCACTAAAATTTCAGGCTCTGGAGAATTAGGACAATTGTCAAAAGAGTATTTTTCTAGAAATTATTTTATAGCTAATAAAGATAATGCACCAATAATAATGCACCTTGTAAAAGGACAACCCATGCTACCTGGTGTGGGATTCAGTAATCCCACAGATGGGTTTGGAGAAGGCCCTTCATATGAACTGTACATGGGGTCATCTGAACTCCAGAGGTTTATCAACATGTTGTGCCTAATAAAACTCTTTCCAGAAGCTGCGAGAGGTGTATTGGCCTGTCTGTTGGGATGTATCTGCACCAAACTTTCCACCGCAGGGACAGCCAGTGTGATAAATATGTCTCGTGGAGACAAGTCC
>NW_010311608.1:3634-7908 GCF_000700745.2 Antrostomus carolinensis
TGGGACACATACCTGCCTGATTCCTCTGTCCATAAAGGTGTTTTCCCCCTGTCTTTGTCATCATGCTCACAGTAGGACCCTCAGTTCTCCACCACGGGGAGGTCCTGTAGCTACCACACCACCAGCGTGGTGGGGCTCACACAGCTCATCACCATTTACAGTGATACCCCACAATGGCCAACCCTGCTGACTGCCCATCTCTGACACTTCTGTGCTGGGACCAGTGCAGAGGAAGGGACAGACCTTCACACTTGTGGCTGCTGGAGCCCCTGGGCTGCAGCACAAGGGGAGCAGCTCTACTGTACTAGCTGGCATGAAGGGAAACCAGAGCGCTGCAACTGCTCTTCAGGTGTGAAACTTGATGCAGATGAAAAGAAAACCACAAGTGATTCGATTTCCTGTCCTATTCCCCCTTGTCCTCTCTTCCCCTCAAAATAGGTAGGGACAGCTCAGAGCAAGAAGGCGGCTCAGAAATTATTTTGCTTGAAGAAATTGCCTTCCCCCTACTCCTGCCCTCCCCATCACTCCTGGACCAGCTTTTCTCACCGCTGTGCAGGACCCTTCTCTGCCTCCATGTGCCCGCAGCCATTTCAGGATGCAGCAAGAGATGTGGGGTGCAGGCAGATCTGGGGGTGGGTCAGCTCAACCTGCCACGTAGGATGGGTTTGGTGCTCACGGGGAGGGAGGTGGCCCCCAGAACCTTCCTCCCCTCCCAGTTCTGCTGCCTGAGGCTCTGGGTGAGGCAACTCTGAGATATTTAAACCTGCAGGTGCCCAAAGGTGACTTCTCGTGGGGAGCAGGCACACTTCACCTGAAGGTGATGAAGAAATGACTAATGATTCCTGTTTGTTGTGTCCCTGCTGTTGCACAAACCAAGGGCCAAACCTGGAGCTGGGGTTCATGGTGGTGCGAGGTGCCCGGCCACCGCGGAGGGGTGTGACAGCAGCAGGAGAGCATGAAAGGGTGTGAAGTAAACCAGCCCTGGCCCCACACCTGCCTCATCTCACACCTTCTTACAACCCTTCATCACTATTTCTCTTGCTCCAGGTTTTGCTTTTCCTCCCCTTCAGGGCTGCTCCTCCAGAGGGGATGGAGACTGGAGGGGATGGAGATGGGGAGAGTGTTTCCCCTCCTTCCACACGTGCATTTCTCCTTTGCTACCTTGTCCTAGAGAGTTTCCTACAGGTACTCGAGGGACATGCAGCCATCTCTATCGATTATCCCTTCCCCAAGTCACACTTTTAATAACATCTTCAAATAAAAGCCATTATTGTACTAATTATTTCAGATGATGATAACCGTAAGGCTTTCCTGGAAGGGAGCTGACCTATTTCTGCTCCTGCTCAGGCTTAGAAGTTAATTCATTAACCAGTCTTTGCTCCAAAGTAATCTCAGGTAGTTTTCAAGCTGGTTAATTACTGGGATGTGTATTATATAATAATAATAATAAAAAAAAATACACTTATGTCCTAGGAGGGGGTGGAGAGGATGATATTAGTTGCCTGTATCTCTTTGAAAACCTATTCTGGTATTTTTTTTATCTGCCTGCCAGAACAGAAAGGTTAAAAGCAGCAGCTTAATTGAGTACTAATTGGCATTTAATATTATGCTGTTGATTCAACCCATGGTTAAACACGTAAAGCAATGCCACACATTTAATATCATGATTTACCCTGGCAAATGCAGGCTGGTGTTTGTCAGTACCACTTGGTGATGTTTATTCTTGAGACAGAGGTGAAATTTAGAAATGACACGGGGCAGGACATTGGAAGGCAGAAGCTCTTACACCTGGCTCTGCACTGCCCACTTCCACCGCGTTGCAGCTCCCTTAGGCAGAGGTGGTTTATTTATAAAATCAAAAATGTAGTTTTTCTGGCTGTGACAGTTGACAGGAGGACACTCCCCTGCCCATGGCCTCTCACACCACACCTCTGTGCACAAGGGCTTTACAAGGCCCCACCTGGAATATTGCATCCAGTTCTGAAGCCCCCATCACAAGAGAGACCTGGAGCAGCTGGAACAAGTCCAGAGGAGGCCACCAGGATGATGCCAGGGCTGGAGCAGCTCTGCTGTGAGGACAGGCTGAGAGAGTTGGGGCTGTTCAGCCTGGAGAAGAGAAGGCTCCGAGGAGACCTTCTAGTGGCCTCCCAGTACCTGAAGGGGCTCCAGGAAGGCTGGGAAGGGACTTTGGCCAAGGGCAGGGAGTGACAGAACAAGGGGTGATGGCTTGAAAGTGGCAGAGGGGAGATGGAGATGAGATGTGAGGAAGAAATTCTTGGCTGTGAGGGTGGTGAGACAGTGTCCCAGGCTGGCCAGAGAAGCTGTGGCTTCTCCTCCCTGGAAGTGTTCTCGGCCAGGCTGGATGAGGCTTTGAGCAACCTGGTCTAGTGGAAGGTGTCCCTGCTGCTGGCAGGGGGGTTGGGACTGGATGAGCTTTCAGGTCCCTTCCAACCCAAACCAGTCTGGGATTCTGTGATTCTATGACTCCCCCAAGCCCAGCCACCACGAACTCTTTCATTCGAAAGCACAACAAACAGAGGAAGGAAAGTGTAGAAGTACCAGCCTTTTGTTCTGCAGAGGAGCTGGTGGCTTCAGCGCTTCCCCAGGAAACGAGAGACTTCGCTTCGAATCCTTTCTCAGGCTTTAGGGATTCAGAACTGCTCCCAAGAGAAGGGAAACTGCCTGCGTGGGCAGCTCGAGCAGAGGGGGACATCTTCCTCCCGACACCAGCACTGGGAACTCGGGGTGGTGAGGGCTGGAAAGGGAAAGGAAAGGGAGCCGGGGACCACGGCATTCCCCCCCTTGCAGCAGAGGGGAAACATGTTGCAGCATTTAAACATTTCATGACAATTCTTAAGAGCTTAATACCTTTGTCAGTCAGAGCTGAATCTGGTTTTCTACCTCCTGATGTTGGTCCAAGGTGTATTTTTTAAAGCAGGCTTCTCCCTCTTCACACCTCCAGCCTTCACAATCCATCTATTTTCCTCCAATTAAAAAATAGAGCCATTTTGCTACAAATTTTTCAGGTGACAATTTTTGCTGATCATAATGGAAAGTACTCAAAAGCCCCAAACAGATTCCAGGAAATACAGCTGAGATGTTACATTGAGAGGCACCGTGGTGGCATCTGTTTTCTAGTCAGTGCACTTGGTAAGTGGCTGAGAAAAAGCAGGAAAGGCTGAAATGAAAAAGGTACTGGCGTTAGCAGGTTATTCAGCTGAGAATGACTGTGACCTGTGACGCTCAAAGGGTGCAGAAGATATTGCAGGGGCCATTCAATGAGGATAAATACAAATTAATACACAAAGGAGAAAGCCACATCCTTAACAAATCATGTTGTAACTGGTGAGTAACTACTAGCACTCTCCAAGGCAGCTCTGCTCTCCCGCTGAGCTCACATCTTCAATGCTGTTTGCCATTCTGCTCCTCCTGCCTCCAAGAGGTTGGACATGGTGATCTTGAAGGTGTTTTCCAACCAAAACAATTCTATGATCCTGTGATTGTAAGAAGAGGCAGCAAAGAGAGGACAGTGACAGCGAGCAGAGCTGCAGAATGGCTCAGGTACGGAGCCTGGAGTTTTGAGTTGGGAAGAGAGGGATGTGCTACAGGTATCTAAATATACATCATGAGAGACCTGCAGAATTTGGGTTGGAAGGGACCTTAATCACAGAATCACAGAATCACACAGAATATTAGGGATTGGAAGGGACCTGGAAAGATCATCCAGTCCAACCCCCCTGCCAGAGCAGGAACCTAAATGAGATCACACAGGAAGGCGTCCAGGCGGGTTTTGAATGTCTCCAGAGAAGGAGACTCCACACCCTCCCTGGGCAGCCTGTCCCAGGGCTCTGTCACCCCCACTGGAAAGAAGTTTCTTCTCAAGTTGAAGCAGAACCTCCTGTGTTCCAGCTCACACCCATTGCCCCTTGTCCTACCATTGGGCATCACTGAGAAGAGCCTGGCTCCATCCTCCTGACATTCGCCCTTTACATATTTATAAACATTAATGAGGTCACCCCTCAGTCTCCTCTTCTCCAAGCTAAAGAGCCCCAGCTCCCTCAGCCTTTCCTCAGCAGGGAGATGCTCCACTCCCTTCATCATCTTGAAAAAAACCAGCAGTTTCCTCTCCTTCCTGAACTGTGGGGCCCAGAACTGGGCACAATAGAGGGGGAATCTAAAGATCATCTGAAGATCATCATTTGAACAGGGAAAAATTGCTCACTGGTTTCCATAACCCAGAACGAGCTGGCACCAACTGCTAATGGCAGAGGCGT
>NW_010311609.1:0-1645 GCF_000700745.2 Antrostomus carolinensis
AAAGGGTGAATCCACCCAAACCACCACATGCTGAAGGACAAAATACTTTATACTAGTTCATGACCTTCCCCTCACATACTTAGCCCCACCCTCTAAACACAAAATGTCATAGGAAACTAATACCCACAAGCTATCACTGTGGAGCAGTCCAGATAGCTACATAAAACCTTTACCCTCTGCTCTTCCATTCACACGCATGGTGCTGTCTACTGCTTCAGTTCACGCACCACTTTCACTCCTCTGTATATATTCCTTCCTCAAACTAGCTTCCTTTCAGTGCCTCATACAGTAATTATGGCTCAAGGTTAAGTGAGAGAAGGTTGAGAGTTGTGGGCACGAATGGCTGGCATTTCAGAGATGGGAAAAGGAGAGAAGAGTTCATCTGGGAGAGTGGGGCCCTGGAAAAGTAAAAGGGCAAAAAAGCAAGTAGTTCAACTTTTCAGTGGTTTGCTTTACAAAACACACTGCAATTTAAGGGTTTTTTTCATTATTTGAGTGACTTTCTAACTATACAGAAAAAAGAACACAGAATTGCAAGTAACTGAAAAGCTGCTACCAATGCCTAGTATTTCATTAGCATACATGTTATTAAATTACATTGCAGTTTCCTCTGAGAAGGTTTTGTGGGTGTAATCTACCTATGTCAGATAGCAGGACTGCAAGTGCCCAATATTTCCTGTCTAGCTAACCTGCTTTACACCAATTCAAATTAGATTTGCAGAGGCAGCACAAACCTTCAGTTTTAGTAATAGATAGAAAAATAATTCCTAAATGCAACATGCACTTCTGAACCAGATCTCCAGACAAATGTTATTTTGTGGTTTAAATCTCTACTGCTCAGCAATGAGCAACAAGAATTTCCTGAGGAAAAACATTAGTCTCAGACTACAACATTATGCTGTTCCACAGCAACTGCCCACTTGCTGTAAAGAGCAATGATAGGTCTCAATGGAGAAGTACCAAAAGCACATGGGCAGCAGCAGGGAGAGAGGTGTGACAAGTTCTAATTCAGTGTTCTTCTCCCAGTTTTCCCCCTCTGCCTCCATCCTCCTACTGCTCCCAGAACAAGTCCTCCTGTTCAGCATCACAAACAGAACACAGTATTTGCTTCCAGACAAGAGCAAAGGGACCAAATACTAGCACACACCATCTGTGTCTAACCTAGACAGACAAACACCACCATCTCTTCCCCTACTAGTGATATGGCAATGTGAGCTGAGAAGACACGTTGTGACAGTCGCATCCATGCCCCTGGCAGAGCTGCCCTCTCTTCTTGGGTCGTCTAAGTTTGCTAGTTTGAGCAAGGCAGCCGTAGACCACAAAGACATCAGGGCCAGAGGAAGTTCAGGAATAAGCAGAGGATCAGATACTGGCATGGTAACAAGGGATCCCCTTGCACCAGATGGACTGCGGGATTTATGGATGTGACTAAGACATTTCTAGAGTCAGGAATGCAAGTGTTACAGACTCTTTCTTTCATTCTTCGTTTTCTTTGTTGCTTTTGGGAATCCTGGAGAGGTAAAAGCCAGTAAGTGTAGTAAAAGATGTGGTCTACTATACTTGTGAAAAGATAAGGAGCTAATGAGACTGAGATATAGGGGACACCAAAATTACTATCAGGAAAGAGGGACTTCAATCTAAAAGG
>NW_010311609.1:1699-31629 GCF_000700745.2 Antrostomus carolinensis
AGAAAGGTAGATATTTATTAAAATGAAACCAAATTTTAAAAGCTATTACAATAACAAATCAAATCTAATAGCTTAGGGATATACCTACTGAATGAAGGCTGAAAGATTTAAAGTAGGCTTTTAGCACCAGAAGGCAGAACACAGATGCATTTTCATAAATGAATATGGGAGTATTCTATAGGCAGAAGGACACCCAGATGATTACTCCATTGTTTTCAATCCATTTTTAATTATCATTAGAAAAGTGTTCTTCTGCAGGCCCACAGTAACAGAAACTAGATTTAGCTTTGTGATCAACACACAAGGTAATCTACACATTGTTATTGTAAGATATTTATTGTCCATATTATTTCTCAAGTCCTTTAAAACTGACTAAACATGCACAGAGGAGCAGCACTCATCTGCAAGTGCTGCAGTTAAGAACAGAACAGGAAAGACAAAAGAACATCTTATACCCTTAATCTTTCATTTTACTCTTGCAGTAATTTCTAGTGAATTTATCTGCCCTCATACCACATTGCTTCTGAGCTGTAACATGTATGGAGACAGGACAGTTAACTTATAAAGAGGTGTTAGCTTCAAGACCTTCAAGTATAACCCAGTCACCAGTCATTTTTAACTTCCAGTCTTTTGTAGCACAACATAGTATCCCATTAATTGTAGAGCATACCTTCATGATGAACATATGTGATGTCAGTAAACTTTGAAGTCAAATATTCTACTTGTAAATCAAAGCATCTTGATTATTTAAGTACTAGATGACACTGCACCTGAGATCTGGCGAACTGAAGTGTGAATTTTTCTGTTCCTTACAGATATCTTAAGCAAAATGAAGTAGCCCAAATATTTTATAAGTTACATTACCTGTCAAAGGAATGGAACTGTACAGGCTGCTCAGCAGCTCCATCGCCAAGAACTCCAAGGAAGGTTGGTGGCAGAAGAGCAGCATCCACTGCAGTCCCATCAGCTGGTGTGCTTACCAAACTTCTCAGGATGTCCTTTACATTGACATTTTTTGCAGCTGGCACAGAAGGTGCAGGCTTAGAATCCTCAGTTCCTGTCTCACTTCTGCTCTCCTGAGACTTATTTACTTCTAATGAGAGCGTGGATAGTACTTCACTGATTGCATCTGGACCTGCACTGACATTCAGACGTCCTGCTTCAGCAACACTACCAGAACTGTTTGTTTGCCCCGAAGACGGTTCCTCCCCAAGACCAGAATCCCTTCTCTGTACAGATGCTGTACTTCCTGCATCTTCAGTGGAGGCTGAAGCACCGAGAGCAGCATATGGGTTTTCCACATCTGTTCATAACAAAAACAGAAAACACATTTTAAGTTCATTATTAACAGAATTGCATTCACCACATTGGCTCCTAAAGAAGTAACATCAATAGGTGACAAGTGATATAACACAGCTCTAAGTATTTCCTCTTGCCCACTTAGAGATTTAATAATATCTGTAAGTATTTAAAGGAAACTTAGAACAGAAAAAATTCCTTCTGATTTCTGAGAAGCCTGAAAAGTTATAACTTCCAAAAATTGAAACAAGGAAATAGAAGATACTGACTCAACAGTCAAAGAATGAAAATTAATTTATTACCCTAAAGAAGAACAGCAGAAACATCTTAAAATGAAAACAAAAATCTGCCAGTCTATGCCTATGCATACTTAACCTTACACAAAATAGCAAGTGTTCACAAATACTTAGCTACTTCACTGAGATTAACCACCTCTACACAGCAAAATCAACCTACAGAGTAGGTTCTTCTCAGATCAGAAAAAGATGAATTGAGGCAAACTGAATAGTATAAGGTTTATTTAAGTGGTTACAATGCACATATTTCTATGCAATTTCACATAGCCTTCTACAGAATTTTAAGCTGCATAAGCAACGTTATTTCATTTGGCTAAATAAATAACAGTTCACCTGTAGCAGGAGCTTCATTATTTTCATTCTCTGATTCCTTGAATGACTGGCTATGGTTTGGTGGTCGTCTTTCATTCTGAGGTTCTAGTATATCTCTGTATTTCGAAACCATGAGCACAGAAATAAAATATACAACAGCCAAAGCCAAAAACTGAGCCTGTTTACTATCCTCCTGTAAAAAAAGGATACACACACAGATTTTTCCACTATAATTTCAGCAGCATGTTTATTTTTCTGTGAAGTATGCCCAGTGCTACCATAAACAGACAGAGTAAGCTGATACGTCAACAATGGAAGAACAATATTCTCTAGTCACAGTTTGTCTCACCTATAAAGCTAGGGAATACAGCAACTGTATTCAAGTGGTACTAATCCTTTCATTTTTCATTTATAAATATGACAACTTTGACTAAGGTTGTGTGTTTTGACTACTTGCTTTGAATTAGTGCAGGGACTAGGTCCCCTTTATTTATTTACAGGTGTTTCCTCTATTACATTTCCTCAAATGTGCCAAGATATTAACAACATTTGCTGTGAAGTACAACCAGGCAAGTGTACTAAACAAAACTGTAAAAGCATTCATAAACTATTACATATTAATGAAGGAAGTGGAACAAATTCCAGAACCAGTGTTAAGGTTTTATTTCATCATCAGATTGTCCATATGGATATACTGTACTATGTACAATTTAAACAAGAATTGGCAAATACGCATTTGCATTACAGCTGTAACTTTATGAAGAGATTTTAAGAAAATCTTAAAAATAAATCTTTATATGAACTATGCTAGGTACCTCCCCAGAGTACTCAGTCACTCCTAGTGGAACAGAGGGAAGAGCCACGTCCCAGATCTAGGATTTAGCCTAAGCCTGCCCTCTTTGGCAGGAAGAAAAGCTGTGTACATTTTGGGATCACAGGAAAATTGATGTGGATCCTCACTGAACAATCAGTAAGAGAGAGGGTGTTTGGTTTTTTTCTTCCCCCTCATTTACATAAGGGCTCAGATAGCATTGAATTTACCCCTCTGAGCAGTTCAAGGAAGTTAAACTATAAAGCTCATTTTATCATTATTATAAGCATCTATTGAAGCCTCACATTCCATGAAGAGGTCTTTAATAAGCTATACTGGAAAATGCTTATACAAAGTTCTCTATTAAGAACTAGATAACATAGCTGGATCCTATCTGTTAAACGCTGAAAAAACAACCTATATTCCCCTCTGCTCGACCCAAATCCTTAACTTGCATAGAACAAGAAACAGTAAGCTAATAACAGGTTAGCATCAGACAAGCACAGTGTGAGATTGATTAAAGTCCCTTACAATGGTAAGGATTATAAAGAATTTTCTTGCTAGATTAATTTCTGCAAGACAGTTTCCAACTGTACTTAATAAACTTGTGATCCAGGGAATTAGCACTATCCCTTCCTTATATTTTCTGCTATGTTTGTAGAACTCCTTGAAATAAGGTTCATATCCTACTGGAAGTAATACTACTGATGGTTAAGTGGAATCCATCTGAATTCCTTCTATACAGGTTCAAATGATGCAAATCACAATTTTTTTTGTTGAACACCATGTAAGAAACTTCATACAAATCAAACAGAAAATATTTAGTTACAAGTATAAGCAGCTCAGATAAAAACTATTGCAAAACAGATCTTTTAAAAGTGTACTTTTTCTCCACAGCTCAACATAGCAGCCAAAAAGCAGAGTTAGTGCAACATTTTATACGTATTTCTGCAAACCAGAAAACCTGGTGGATTAGATATGGGAAAAAAAAAAAAAAAAAGCAGAGGTTGTGTGTAGATTTTAATTTTTTTTAAAGAAAAAATGAGTGGACAAAATGAGCTTGATTTTGAAGACCGCATCATAAGGATTATTTTAATTTCTACCAGTATGAAAGATCAACTTCCTGTTACTCTTTTGCACACTGATACTGAAGTAGGGGTTGAAAGAAGCTTGTTTCAATCAATAATTGTTGTAAAGATAAAAATCAAAGAACTTTCACTGTTCTGGAGAGAACAAAAGTTACTGTGTAAATCACTAGACTTGCTAAATAGTCCAATTATTGTAAAATAAGTTCTGGTGTCCAAGCGATGGCCACCAATGACTCATAACCATCAGAGCTGCTGTATTTGCTTACAGAGGTGTTTTTTTAAGCAATCAATCTCAATTTCCTCAATATCAGCTATAAAGTTGCTGACATAGTGCAAAGATATTTTTAGTCAATTCAAGACTAAAAAAAAAAAAGTATGCATATTTACAGCACAACGCACACAAATTGGTTCCTCTGAGGGGAAGTAAAGGAATTAGAGATGACCTCTAATTTCTAATTAGCTAGAAAGACACTCCTTTTTCAAAAAGCATACATATACATCTTTATGACACATAGTATACATAAATATTTTATGTACAGCATGTGAAAGTATGTATCTGTATTAAACACAATATATTTAATATACAATAGGCAGAATTCCAGAGAATCAGCTCTAAGGAACACAACAAAGAGCCTGATCAGCAGGCAGCTATTTTCTCCTCTCCATCTTTCCAATCCTAAACACTAAAACAGCTGCAGAGTACCATGAGTTCCTAATTACCGTAAGCAGTATTCAGCTTTTGTAAATTCAATTTAGCCAAACTGCAGAACACATAGCAAGTGTTCAGCAAAAAGATACATACAGAAATCTAGCTACAAAGAAAACATTATTGGTAACTTACTATATCTCTGAACACTACTGCTCGAAGTCGATTAATATCCATATCCTGCAGAAGTCTGTCATGGTCTCGTATTGGAGAAATGCCACCAGTCACAATGTCCACTGGACTCTATTTAAAAAAAAAAAAAAAAAGAGTGATTGTTCCAGATTTTTATTTTTAAAAGCTGTCTACCAAGAATTGTTAAGTGTGTACAATCACCCACTGTACACCATATTGTCATAACTAGAGCAAAAAGATCAGATATGCATTTCATTTTTAAAGGGAAAAAAAATTAAAAAACAATCTGGCAAATTCTTGTGACAGATTTATTTCACTGTGAAAGGTTAAATATGTAAGTGTTAAATTCACATCTTGGAAAAACTACTTCAGGATTTCCAATGTTCATGCCCTTCAGCTCTACCGAAGTGTCAGTGGTGCAGCTATAAATCTAAAAACTTACCCCTCTGTACACAGTTAATAATTAATGACTTTTGTTTTCCTCAATGTGGTCTTGTACTTGCCTTTGCTGAAGACTTTCCTGTTCCTGGGAAGCCCTGCACTGTTTTTTGGTTCTTCATGATGTCTCCAATAGGCTTCATCTGCACATGCTGCTGACACTCCAAGCAATTTCTTACTGCTACCGCACATACTTGAAGGGAACACAAACGTTAGGAATTACTCCAGGAAATAGTATTGTCTATATCCCTTACAGAGATGTATAATACATTTCTGTTTATCACTCAAACTAAAAAGTTTAAGCACATCAGTAAGATGATATTTTGCTTCTATAAATTTTAAATAGTCACAAAACAATGCTCAAAATTCTTTAATAATCTATAACTATTAATTAATACTAAACTATTAGAACACGTATGCTGTATCTAATGAATACTTCAAAGTGAGTAAGTTAGCATCCCTCATTGAAATTTTACCATGCATACAACCCATGGGGCAGGGAGGGTGAAGACAGCTAAATTTCACAGACTAGCAAGGAAGAAAGACAAGTGATACACAAATGACAACATTTGCTTCACAATGCTCTGTTACTCCAGGACTAAGCGTTCTGAAGTTACATGATTTATTTTTTTAGCTTCACAATTGTACCTGTGTCATCTTCTAATATTATTTTCAAAGGAAAAAAGAACTACCCCACCTCTATACCCGCTTGCATCCCATAAATCTTGTTCTACCTGCACAAAGTTTTAATTGCCTAGAAAGGGAGAGGAAGGCTAGTTACTGTTGAGGCTCTGAGCTGCTCTGGCACTCATGCAAATTAAAACTTTTAATTACAAAAAGTCTTACAGCATGCAACTAGCATGAATATTTTCCTCCCGTATTAACTAACTGAACCCCGTTACAATCTTGTATGTTCTCATTTCCAGAACAGTCATTACTTTTTTTAGGCAATGACCACTTCCTTTCAGTCCCATTTGGTGCAAACACACTATAATACCAGATACAACCATTGTCCAGTTTGAACCCTACTCTTTAGAAATTTACATCTCTAGTTTTCACCACGCCTTCATCTACTGCCCTCAAGAGTTAAACCTCTTTTCTATGTATTCTAAAGGTTTATGGTTTTGTATATAGTACAAGATTTCTTTTTCTTTCAGCTGCTATATTCTCAGCCTTAACTGTTTGGGGAATTTTGGCAGAAGAAATATCACTCATGGATAAAATGAAAATATGCATCCACAACAGTGAGGCTACCAACCTTAATAATTTATTTTATTTAAACTTTTTGAAAGAGGAAAAGAACTCCATGTATATGCATTGCAGAATATCGTAACAGTAAAAGAGTAAAAGATCCAAAGCTTCTTTGACTAAATTTAATTTTAATTCAACAGAAAAAGGACAGAAAAAAAAAGCTAACAACTGCTACCTAGTTAGTGACAGCAAGCTCCTGCGCTCATTAAGTGGTTTTATTTGCTTACCCAGACGAAGACATTGTCGCAGAATTCCTCCAGATGACATATTTTTCTCAGACTCAATTTCAGTGAAACCAAGAGAGCTTGCAAAAATTAGCACATCCACAAGGCTGATTAATCTCTGGAGAAATGTTAAAGATGCTTCTACTGAAAGTCCTTGAGTTGGCTCAATATTCTCCAATTCATGCTACACAGAAAAAAATTGAAAGCAACATTTACTTCTTCACAAAGCTGATATTCCTGCAACTTAAGTGAAGAAAAATGTATGCTGGAAGTCCATTTTCAGTCACATTCAAAAATAGTAATTAGTCATATTCTAGGAACAATCACTAGTATTGGGATTTAATTCCATTCCAGACCACTGTGGGACAATGAAGGTAGACAACTTCTTTTTATGTCTTCAGGCAAGAGGGCAGGCACCCAATTTATCTTAGGGAAAGCATGGAGGTAGCAAAGGGAGGAAAGAGAAGCTTGTGGAAATATCTCACATGCATTCCTGTTTCCCGAAAGGATGGATATAATAGTTAATACACTGCATAAAGAAAGGCATTCTCGCACAAGAGATAGATTTTCAAATAAAAATGAAATTTCTTACAGTAGCAGATGTGGCAGCAGAAAGCAATGGCAATATACCACCACAAGCCATGATCATGTTGTCCATCACTTGAGAGATGAGGTGAATTGTGTTGTGTACAAATACGACATTGTCGCTGCTATTCACAAAGTCCATCACAGTTTTTGTAGAATGGCTGTCCAAAAAAACCCATTCAGAATACAGCTTTATTTTTGAGGTATTTTAGCATCTTTATGCTTTCATAGAACTAAAACCAGGCACTTAGCAGTGGGGCAGCAAATATCACATGACCATAGGGTAAACTGATGTACCTTAAACTAAATCTAAAACTATCTTTCCCTTCAGTTTTTAAACTTCTCCAGATCATAGCTCACTAAAAACATCAAGATGTGTGTTAATGATCATTTGTATAATGATACACTACAGGCTGGTCTATGATTACTTGCTATAGCAAAAGTCACTGTATCTATCAGGCAATACAATAAAGTTTCCTGGAAATGTGAATAAGATTTGAACTTAAATCTTTGGAAAAATAAAGAAAATACTAAGGGCTCCTCAGAGAAATTAAAAATCACCAAAACACAAAACCTTAAATCCTGTTAAATATGGAAATAGATTTTCAAAACAGAACCTAAACCAAAAATACATTTTAGTTATAACTGATGATGTCCTGAGAGGTTAATTTAATTGCATCCTAAAAATTATAGTCAGACAAAAATTCACGTCTGTTTAAATTGTTTTAAACATTTAAATACTATTTCTTCATCCTTACATTCCTTTTTATTGGGTCAGTACAGCTATATGGTTCAATTTAAATTTAACATCCTCTACTACAAGCTAATAATAGACACCACTCTTATTTAAGTCATTAAATCTTAACATTAAAATGCAGAATTACCACTGTTTTCAAAATTTCCATTTTTATTAAATTCATCTTGAAGATTACATTCCAAATCCCTGTTACAAGTTAATTTCTAAATGCATAGAACATCTCTTTGTTCACAGAACCCTCTCAAAGCATCAACACTGTGTGTAAAGAGAGAATAAATACTATTTGGGATAGATATTTTTTTTTAGCCCGTATTTAGTTACTATTAAAAGATGCAGGCCCTTACATACACTATGAAAATAAAAACCATGGTCCGATAAAAATCAACAGCAAGATTGCCAGTCACGTAAATGTGGCCAGGATGTCAGTCAATATATATGTGCAGGCCCTCAACCAATACACACCTATGTTTGTAAGGAGTCTTAAAAAAAATCTGAGAATACTTGGGTAGAGGTCACAAAATACATAAGGCTACTGAAGGGATAAAATAACAGATGTGCAAAATTCAAACAGCAGCTTCAATGCAGTTTCAACAAAAACTCAAGTTAATTATAACTGAAATACCAGTCTAGATCATTCCATATAAAGCATAAAATTTACCTTCTCCACATCTGTATATCTGTTTCTATGGAAAAGAGTAAGTCTGTGAGCAAGCGCTGGTGCATCAGTGACCACTTAAACTCAGGAATACGGAACACAGTTGACCTAGAGTCTCTCCTCTGCCCATCTGATGTAGCAGCTAGCTCTTGTCCTGAAGAATCTTGCTGCCTTGAGGGCTGAATACACAGTTTGCAGACAAAAACAAACCCCACACTCTGGTTATTAGTTTCCATGGCATACACTGAAATACATTTAATAGACTTGAGATTTTAAATATGCAATAAGTTTAGACTGTGTAGATGGTCACAAATAAAGCTAAAACTATTACACAAATGTTATTTACTGGATAAACCAAACCTACAAACTAGTTTACAGCTGCACTACCACACCTGTCACTCTAGGCATACACAAGCAGCAACCCAACCTTACCACAGGGGGAGGATATGTTGCTGTAGACAGTGGTTTTCCTCCTTTAAGGAAGAATGGTGCAGAATGAAGAGCATCCGTTAGCAGGTATCTCTGCAGAAGGGAAGTACTCAAATACATGACTATTTAACCATGAAAAGCTGAGTTAGAAACTAAAGACTAGAGGGGTGGAGCACTGTAGCACGCAACAGAAGCCTAGTTTTCAATTACACTTCAACAAAAATGATAAGCTGACATGATGGAATGACAATCCTATAAAATTTTATAGTTTCAAATGTATATAAATTTTTTTTGTGTACCTCCTGCAGAGTAGCTAGTGTAAAAAATATTTTCCCAAGTTCCATCAGAATATGAAAGAAACTTAGTGCTATTTTTTTTCTGCACAAGCAATGTTCACTTCTCAATAATTATAAGAGTTGAGATTGTAGGAGATCAGAGTGAAAAGTGGAGTTGACTAAAGAAGAATAAATGACAGATAAAATCCTCTCAGAATAGCTAAATGTTTCTTTCAACTCTTCAAAATTAAGAAGTAACAGCACAGATGAAGTGTCCACTAGCCAAATACTCAGTCTCCATCAGCATCCATAAGTGGAGGTACAAAGAATAAAATCTTAGAACCCAGTACACGAATTAGTAAGAATTATGGCTATTTTAATCAAAGATTGAAAGTATTCTTTTGATAACTCACAAAATCCACACACACTAAAATCCCCACAATGTGTATGGGAACACCTTTTAAAACATCTCATAAAATAACAACTTTCTTTTATTTTTAAACTAGACAGATGGACAGGTAGAATTTACCTCGGGTATGGATCTGGGGGGCAGAGGTGCTTCTAGACATGCGTTAGCTTTCAGTTCCAGTTTTTCTGTATCTGATGCAACACTAGAAACATCAAGCTTGGCAATTCTTTTGTCAGAGGCTCCAGCAGGCTCTGACAAATGTGCATTTGCATTTTCTTCAGATGTTTTAGTTTCACTAAAAAGAATCTTTTCTTCCTTCAGCTTCTTTTTCCCTTCTGAATCTGGTTGAGTTGCTACTTCTTGAATTGCAGAACTCACTGTCTCTGGTAAAGAAGTCAGTTCTTGTTTTTCCCCATCCACATCTTTAGTATCTTTGGACTTTAAGAGCACAGATTCAGGTTGCTTCTCTATTGCTTTTTCCTGCTTTGTCGCTTCACCTTCATTAGAGTTGTGTTCCTTGTTTGTTTCTGAAAACTCTTCTGAAGGTAAAGGCATACTACTTTCCTCTTTCAAATCAACAAAGTCATCTTCATCTTCCACTTCTGCTGTTGACTTTTCTAGTCGTTCTGGACTTACAGGAGTTTCTCCTCCCAAAGTAGTTTGCATTGCTAAAGAAGCAGCAGTGACAGCTACTGTTTCTTCCACAAGCTCGTCAACTTTGCTCGGAGAACCTTCAATTGCTTCAGCTATTCTAGTACTAATTTCTGAAACACTGGGCTTTATTGCTTCTGGTTCTGGAGAAAATTCTGCACAAGACAATGCTTTTAAATCCTGTGTAGTCTCCCTGTCTTCCCCTTCTAACTCCTCACTGTGATTAGGCATTGAATGAGTTTGTTGGTCATCATCTGATGAGGTATTTGTCTCCTTTTTTTCAGTACTGCACTCCTTCTCATCATCAATAATGCAGGAGGGAGCAGCAGCATCTTCTTTTAACTCCAAACATTGTTGCTTTCCCTTGGTTTCAGCTTCTTTGCTGACTCCAGAGATTGTTCTAATTATAGTTGAAGAATGTATTCCACTCCCTTCACCTCCTTTCCTTTGGTACTCCCTATACATTTGAGAAAGACTCTCTTTGTGCATTTCAAAAGTTACCTAAAAGAATAGAGTTGAAAGTACATTAAAAATTACATATTACTGACTGTTTTCTCTGGAGAAAAAAAAAATTCTTGCTCAAATCACAAAGTTATATTACAAATTTATATTGGATACTGTCCTCATGATAAAAAATAATTTCATGTTGGAGAGCACTTCAACTGAGAGCAAGTTTTTCTTAAGCGTACTTGTTATTTCTGGCCAAAAGAAAGAAAAGAAAAGGAAAAAAAAGTAACATCAGAGTCAAAAAATCCTAAACTGATCCGAAGGACAGGAAATTAAATGGAAGCAGATAAAAATGCGGCAGCATAACATCCAGAGAATTACTAAATTTGAGATAGCTGACAATTCCAATTTTTTTGTAAGGGGGGGACACTGTGAAAGTAGCTTTGAGTTGTTTACATTAAAAAAAAAATACAATAACACAAAGTCAAAGCAGAAAGAAGTATGAAACAAAGCCAAAATCCTGGGGATCTCCAAATGATACCTAAAATTCCCCAGAGGACTCTTCCTCTTGTGAATGTTATTCACCCAGTCTAAAAGGCACATGAAAACAGTTACACAATCTGATTGAAGTGAGAAGAGCTTCCTACAGATGAGCTGAAAGACATTACTATCCAGACAGAAAAATTCTTTATACACATACTGATAAAACTAATTTGCCCAAATAAATAGCTGTGTGTTGACAGGAAATCTCACTAGACTAACTCAAGTTTTTATTACACTATCATTCAATTTAGTTTATCCATACCTTTCTATTTAGGATTTAGATTTAGCTTATGTAACAGAAGTGTTTACTTATCTGTAAGCTTAGTTCTCGAAATTTTCCCAACATATAAGCTGCAGCTGAGGAGTTTATTTTTTTAAAACCATTTTCTTTATTATAAACATTTTCTAAAGAAAACAACATTTTACTAAATATACAAATGCACATCCTTTTATTCTCTTAACATACAAAACTCATTAATCTGGATCTCATCTAAAAATTCTGTGTACATGGTATTCAAAGTGATGGCTAGTCAGTAGTAATATTTTCTCTTAAGATGCTACATGTAAGTCAAAAACTAACTATAAAGGTTAATAAGGTACCAGAAATTATAGTTAACAAATCAGAGAGGGGCACAGAAAGAATGAAGGTAGAAAGGACTATTTTTGGCAGGTGGTGTTGTCAACATTAGCTTTTTAACATACTATTTTCTCCATCAATCAAATATAAAGTACTGTAGGAGCAGTGTACTATTCTAACACATGACTAGAAGCATGTTATTTGTTCAAGTTGATTTAATTGAAGATTGAGTCTCTAGCAATAGAACTAGGATACCTTTCTCCTCGTGTTTACAGAAAAAAAGAAAAAAGGTCTTCCTGTACTAGTTTTAAACCAGTTATGTACAAACAAAAAAGGACGAATGATTACAAATGACTGAAAGTTCATCCACCTATCACAATGGATCTATAAAATTTTGATGATAGGGTATTGCTAAATAGAGTGTGTGGAAGACATTAATATTTTAGAAATAAATACTTCCTGAACTGTGCCACAGTCAGGATGTCAAAAGCAACTCAAAATAGATCATGCTAATAAGGTCTCTCTTGCACTTTTAATTTGTTTTCAAAAATATGATGAGGCAAAGCTGCTACTTTCAGGCAAATCTTTACTTTTCTGAAGAAAAAAATCTCGACAACTTGAGCTTATCTCCAGCTAGCTTCCTTTCTTCTCTCTCTTTCTCTCCTTGTTGCTTCCTCCATTTCCAAAACTACTAAAAAGTTTTATTTCAACAAGTACTAAAGAGATATTCAGCAAATACAAACAGTGTTGGTTTATTTCGGCAAAACTTGTCATATGTACTTCCCAGAAAGCACACTGACCCACAATATGCAGTGTTACCTACATAATGCAAGTTTAGCTGTAACAAATCTGTGATAACATAGCTACCTTTACTCATTTCTGTATTCAGCATCAGACTTGGTATTGCAACATTCATTTTGAAAAATACATGGGAAAAATGATTCCTCAGAAGTATTTGCAGGCTTTAGCTACACCACATACGAACTTTAACACTGTTAAGCTACCGTACGAGATCTAGATTTTACTCTGGTTATGCACTGCTTCCAACTGTTGAACAAGTCTCAGGTCTAGTCTCAAAATCTTATTTCTTTCCTTTTTTTTTTTTTCCTTTTTTTTTTCCTTTTTAGTGGAAAGTGGTAAATGAGGGAGACAAATATCAAATTCTATTACTGTTGCTGCCATCTCTTCCCAGTACAAATGGGGATAGGCACAATGACACCAAGATGATCACAAGAGAGTGGCTGGAAGGACCTGTTACAGAACATTATTTTCTTCAGTGCTCAAACTTGAGCGCAATGACTCACAGAACATGTTCAATAATAGCAACAATTCAATCTTAATGTGAACCACAGAGTTGTTTTGCAGGGCTGGCAGTTACTAAATCTACCTTGCAAAAAGCACATTCACAGTGTTGCAAGAGTTTCAGCAAGTAACACTTGATGCTTACACTGGTCCTTGCACAACACAAGCTTTTACAGCAATATAAAGTTCTAAGTTCTGGCAGCCCTATCTATGAAAGTGCTTTGATAAATTACCTACCTGGTTCAAGTAAATTGCAAGCATCAAGGAATATAGCTTTAAATGCATTCTAAAAGCATATCATCAGCTGTGTTACAGCTGCTTTCCCCTAGTACTTCAAGGAATCACTGAGGTTAAGGTCAGAAAGTAACATCAGATCATCTAGCCCAACCCTTGATTTTAATCCCCTTTCCTACACATTGAGCCCAGTAACATGAACTGGATGGCAGGATCCAGAAAGTTGTCCAGCCTTGGTTCCAGAAATTAAGAGATGAAATCTATTACCATCAAGGAAGGAAAAAAAAAAAAAATCCTTCTTAATTTTGAAAGTCTAGCTTCACTTTCTAGTCACTAATTATGTCTGCATTTCCAAGTTATTCAAAACACCTCAATGAGGAAGAATTACCATGTTTTCAAGGTTTTTTTTTTCCCCCTTTAATATTTTAAAAGCCCAAAAGATGGAGAAGTAACAGGACCTTCTAAAAGAATGAGTTTTCATTCTGAAGGACTAGAATCCTTCCTGTGACCCCCTTTTGCAACCTTTTCAGCTCTTCAAAAAATCTTTAGTAGTAGTGAATATCCATATTTTCATGCATCATTCCAGTGTAAGTCTCATTAAACTCATATGTAGGAGTAAAAGCAACCTACTTTATGGCTTCTCACTTTCCACTCCACAAACACATTCTACAGTGCTGGCAACTACTTTAGGAGAAATGGCCAGTTAGTTATATCTCAGTTTGTATAACCTGTGATGTACTCTTTTTTTGTAACGCTGACTTTTTTCTAGTGTGCTGCCAAACCAATCCCCTTTACAAAAGCCTATCACAGCTTCAGACATTCTCTTACCAATTAAGCTGATCATCTTGTTAACAGCATTAAACCAATCTTGCTTAAAAACAAGTCAAATCCACTCTCTATAAATTCAGGGTTGTGAGCTTGCTTTTACTTTCCTCCCTCCCCTCAGGATCCTGAACTCCACTATCTCATGGTCACTGCAGCCAAGGCTGCCTTTGACCTTCACATTCCCAACAAGCCCTTCGTTGGTGGTGAATATGAGGATCCAGTAAAACACGTCTCCTCATTGGCTCCTCTATCACTTAGAGGAGGAAGAAGTTGTCAAGGAACTCAAGGAACCTCCTGGATTGCTGATGTCCTGCTGTGTTGTCCCTCCAGCGTATATCAGGCCCGTGAGGGCCAGGGGCTACAAACATGAGGTTGCTTCTACGTGTCTGTAGAGGACCTCATCTGCTTGTCCTTCCTAGTCAGGTGGCCTGTAGCAGACACCCACTATAATGCCCCTTTTACCTGTCCTCTCTGTAATCCTAATCCAGAAACTCTCAGTTGGCTCCTTATTCATCCCCAGACAGAGCTCCATGCACTCCAACTGCTTTCTCACATAAAGGACAACTCCTGTTCCTCATCTTCCCAGTCTATACTTCCTAAGGAGCTGATATCCATTTCATCACTCCAGTCATGGGAGCCATCCCACCCCACTTCCGTGATCCTAACAAGATCATTATATTCATGTCATACTTCATATTATGTTATGGAAAGCTTCAAATTTTCTGGACCCTCATTAGCAGCTTCACTGCATCATTAATAAATACACCATAGCCAAGATTCCAGTCATTCTTAGCAGCTTAAATTCTTATTTCCTTGGCAAACAATGGAGTCTCCCTGCCTTCAAGCTCTTTCCTGCATATCATAACTTCTCATTTAATTTTAAAGACACTTAAAATTTCAGTGCTGGAAGAAAAGTTCATCTAGATCTAAGATGCCCTATTTTTTATAATCCCCAAAATCACAAACCAAATTCTATCTAAAAAATAGCCACTGTCTCAGCAAAGCCACTCAGTATTTATTAGCAATATATACTTCTCTTATTCATTCATTATTCAAAACCTTGCCATGCTACTTTCTCTCTTTGATATCTTAGGAGAGTTTCTTGTTGCATGTTTTATTTTTCCTAATAACCTACATGTGCTACCTTAAAGTCAGATAGGCACCACAGGTATTTGTATTACTTTTCAACATTAACATATGAATCATGAATTACAAACTGAGCAGTTTTGTTTTTCCAACTAAGACTGCCAAAAGTTGCAAGTATGACTTCTACTGACTGTATAGGTAACCAACTTTGCATCAAGTTGATCTTTGCCCAGCTAGGGTCAACAGTTAAAAACACAATGTATGGTACAGGGATGTAATATAATTTCACAATCAGTCTCATCTGAAACAGGGAATAGACAATGGTTCCAGAGCAACACTCCAGGAAAAAACTGTGCTCTTCAGGATTGTTAATTGCCACTACAAAAGGAAAAAAAAAAAAAAAAGAGAAAAAAAAAGAGTGGCAAGAAGGTCAATACAGACAACTTATCTCTATAGATGGGCGATGTAAACTTATGGACAAATTCAAGCCCAGTCTGATAAGAATCTATGTTGATATAAGAACAATGCAAGAAACTGCAAGATTCACAGAAGAAACACACTGGTAAAGATAAATGGCCAGTACAGAACTACAGGAGAGCATAACTCACAAAAAACCCCCAAAATCCACTTGAAAAGGATAGCAATTTCTACTTCCACCATAAACATCAGAAAGAATTCATGTCACTTAATGTATTAAATATTGTTCTTTAAATAATATTAAAATTAAAATAGCAATGCACAAAAATTACACAGATTACCTAAAACGGTATTTTTCAAACATGCATTTTGAGTTTGGGGTTTCTTATTTACATAAAAAAAGAAAACAAATTTAAGAAATACTGCTTTTTAAAATCCAACTTTTCAACAAGCCTGCATAAAACAGTTCTGCTTGACTACATTATTTTGTAACTTGGTTTGACAGGAAACCAAGAAATAGTGGTACTATGATGGAGTTACTGGACAATTCCTCCCCCATGCTTCTGTTGCACGACATGGCATTTATGAAGCACACTAGTTCACAAAGCCAAAAAATATACCCTACAATGAAAACATCTAAGGTTAACAAAAGCAGTATCAACGAAAATGCAAAATTAAACAGATATTATGACTACTAAATACCAGTAGACAGAGATAGAATATAAATGGATTGAAGATTAAACATCAGGATCTGCAAGCATGCAACAATTTACAAGACAAGTGTTAGCTTGAAGAACCTTAAATGTACTTAAGTCAAGCCATTTTTTATTTTCCTTAAGGCATTTGCAACTGTTAAGCTGAGAATACAAAATTAATTACTAGAAATTGTTCTAAATTAGTGAGCTAAAAGGCCAATCATTAATCTTCACCACCATTTGATGGTTAATCCATAGCTGTTTGCAATGCTTGGAATGCATCTCTGCACACTACTAGTTAAAGACAGTTGTGAGCTAATAACTGCAACATTTGCCTCTGCCATTAATTTTAACTTAATTTGACACCCAACATTTACTAATTGCCAAGGAGAAAAATTAGCATACAGCAATGAAAAAGGTTAAGATGATTGACATTTGCATTAAAGAACATAGGGAAAATATCTTAACTATATGTTAAGATTTTGTCCTTTTTTTCATTATCAAGTGGGCAATTTTGTAGAGTAGAGAGAGGGAGAGAATGTCTGCCAGACAGGTCAGTCAATTATATAGTGCTGCTGCTTCCTTATAGAGTCTGCTCAACGCAAACTAGCTCCTGTGTTGCTGACACCTTCAATAAACTTCATAATTCCAGAAAGCGTTACAACTTTTTAAACCTTAACAAGGGCTTTATTGACCTGTTTTTCTCCTTCTCTAGGAACACTAACTGTTCAAAAGTGAAAACTAATCTCCAAACAAAATCAGGTTCATTTAGATGGGAGGCACCAATATCTGAAGATATCAAACCTGATTTTCGGTTCAGTGAAGTGAAAGACACAAAGGTACTGTGTGCACCATACACTGACTTACAGTCTGCAACCCACTGACCTGGGGAATCTCTGAGTGGTTCACAGAAGAAATCTAAGAAAAGCAAATTAACATATATCACGCAGGACACTACATATGAGAAGTTTCTAGAAGGGGTCTAATTTTCCACCCAAAAAGCACTCACTGACACACAAGGTAGTAGTGGGGGGAACCACTGTACCAAGACATTTTAATGTTCCTGCATCCTGCATTTTCAGATAAGTAGCAACACTTTTGCCTTTTTTCTCCTCAGCTTGAGAAGAAATATGCACACAAATAATGTCTAGAATAAGAAAGCAAGTGCTAGTCAGTATAATGTGTGAAAGTCTTTGCTTATCTGAGAGATAATTTTATGCAGGTTGGCAGTGTTTTATTTCCAAATAAAAACAAGGTATAGCTTATTGTTACATCACCATACAATAATAAATTGAAACAGCACACCAAACGTATTTGCTTATTTTCACTAATGCATCTATTGCTTTTAATTTGTTTAAATTGCACGACATGAGCACATTATCCTCTCAAGGTATATATTTCCTCGCTATCTCCATTCCTGTCACCATTCCTACAGTTCAGTAGACTGTCAAATTCTGCCTTGTGAACATTTGATATTTAGTTATTAAAAAAAATATGTTGTAACTAAATTCAGCATTCACCACTCTTCATTGGCATCTATAGGTCTTGTGCACAGCTCTCTTTGGCCATCCTTTTCCAATGTCTCTGTGTGTTGTTGGCAGCCCTGTAGCACAGACTCCCCATTCATCATTTCAATTCACGGCCCAGAGGTCCAATTCAGTCCCCACAGCCACAACACAGCCACAACCTGAACACAGGTTTGCAGCAAGCATGGAGGAGCTTTCCCATTAACAGTTCTTGAGGTTGCAGACACAGGACTTATCTTCCAATTACTTATGTAACAAGTTATACAGATGACAATCCATTATCTCTACAGGTGATCTGTGCTTAGGAGTAGTATCTCATAGCTGATTGCCTCATTGCACAGCAGTTCTTTCCGCTGCAAATGTTTCCCCCATGTCTTCTTTTTGAGGCCTCTGGCACAACTCAACCAGCAGCAAATCTCTATTTTACTCTTCTTTTAAGGCTTCTGTGTGGCTTCCTCTACTCAGCTGATGCTGTTCTTTCCTGCTTCATAAACTCTCAGTTTACCTTGCTCACTCTATTCCTACCCCCTACTTCACAGTTTTCTCTCGTCAAGTATTAGCATACTACAACTTTACTCTTGACATCCCACTTACTTAAACTGAGTGAATAATAAGATGAAGGAAGTCCCCATTAACCATACATGGCCACATGTGTAAAACCCCAACAATGGTACGGATCCCTTCTCCCAATTATTATGCCTGCTGAATAATGAAAATATTTTCTTCTTCTCAGAGGCACTGATTAGGAAAAAGCTTTTCCATACAACTACTACAAAAGAAGCTGTAGTGAGGAAACACCTAGAAAAGGTGAAGGACTGCATCATAACCACACATCTTGGAGGGTACAAAGCTTTAAAGGAGGTTGCAAATTCTAGTCTCCAAGTTCCTCCTGCTCTACCTAAGTCAGGTGACATCCCTGATCTAGAATAAACAATAATTTTTTATAAATAACTATTTACACCATAAGAATGAACTCCATAATTAAGCATTTCAAAAGTGCTACTTAATTTGCATCTGTTTTGCTTCATTGATATACTGGACAACACACAGTTGAAAACAAAAAACCTGCAAGCAGTACTCTTGGGTAGCTACCTCTGCTTCCCCTCAGGGCAATGCAGATACACTTTTCAGAAGACTGACGAACATCTGAAGCCTTCAAAATGCCCTACAGCTAAAAGTGCCTGCACATACCACTGTGGGAGACCCTACCTTCTTCAAGATAGGGAGAAAAAAATGGAGACAAAACTGTCCTCAATAACTCATGAATGCCAATGGCATTTGGACTCAAGAGATCCTGGTGGCCTGTTACTTTCTAAAACTACTGAGCCACATTCACGTCTCTGCAAATTAGTTTTTAAATTGCCATCATATATTAGCTCCTCCACCACCTAATCTTCACTGCTTTTACCTCACCTGGTAATGACGAAAATCAGGCAAAAGTAATACATGTAAACGCTGTGAACACTTTTTTTTTTCCTCCTGTATTAAATGAGCAGGGCACCAAAGAACATACAAATTTACTTAACACTCACCAATGTTTATTACAACTGCACCTCCTTAGACTGAAAACTAACAATTATTTATAGATACGTTGTATGTTAAAGTCACAATACTAAAGTTTTAAGATTATATTTCTTCCCATTCAGATCAGAGAACAAAATTCTTCCACTTATACAGCAATTTCCACTTACATAGCAATGAAACTGTAGCTACATATTAATACATATTCACATTTCTGAGCCTTACTCAATGAAAATTTCTTGGGCTACTAAAATAACAAAAACAAAAGCCAACAATCAGAGTTTACCCAAATTTCTGCTCTTTTACCAAATCACATGGTAACATGAAGCAACTTTTAAGTAGCAAATTTATTTAAGGGTCTGAAATAAGCAAATGTTAGTTCTTCTCAGCAGTTCAAAACATTCAGATAATTTAGGAGTGCATTATACTGTGTAAATCATTATACTCTTTTAAAACTTGGGGAAGCTGAAAGGTCAAAAAGGCAAGTTGTCCACCATTCTTTACTTGTTTCCTATTATTAAGCCCAAAATCATTGGTCCTTTATACAAAGTAACACGGCTAGACAGACAAAACCTAAGCCCTAGCTAGGCATGGTTACAATGTTTAAAAAACACAAGTTCTTAGATGCTTTCATAAATTCAGCACTGGCCTTTAGAACAAATCAGAGTTGTGATTTAATTTTTTCATTAACATTTTTATTGATCTAGAAGCCACAGATTAAACACCTTTGTTTGCACTGTGTTAATATTCAGAACACATGAAAAATATAATATGGAAATGAGCAAAATACATGAGTAATACTAAGAAATTTGGCTTTAAAAAGGTTACACACCTAAATTCAGAGTGCAAGGAAACCAGTGTAGTGCAATTATGCTAGAAAAGTCATTGCTGCTTATAAAACGCTGTGCAGCTGTTGGAGGAGAGGGTTACAGTGACAAACAGCTTCTCTGCTACAAAGGTGGCAGGAAATCTATCAAACTGGACAATAAAATTGCAATTGAGTTTCTTTGGCTTTTTATAGCAGCTGCATGTATCTTGATGTGTAGCTCTGCAAAACCTATCCAATTCTGTAACACTAGTCCTTTATGTACTAGTTCTTTATCATAGAATGGGGTTATAAATTAGTGGCAAGAATGGCGCAAAGGGTTGTAAAAAGGAAAAATAAGCAGTAACCCAATACAATTAGAGATGAAATAATAAAAACACAAATTGGTTATTCTGTTAGCAATGTTAAGGAAATATTTTTGTTCCCATAATTCCCACATTACTTTGAAAGCATGCTAGAAATCAAAAACCTCTGAGATGCACTTAGCACTGAATAATTTGCCTGCTGAATTATGTCTACACTATGTTACGTGTGAATCTGTATGAATCTCAATATTAGTACAACAAGATACAAGCATATGTAGAATAAGTAAAATGAGAGGGATTAAAAATTCATTATCATTAGATATTAATATCAGTTTATAAGGACATTTTCAAGCAATTAGGAAGGTTTTACCACAAAGAGCTTTTTTGTGATTTATCCTAATTTATATTTATGTAATTAAAAGAGAGTTACAAAATATCATCTAGCTTTATATTGCTAGTTGCACCAATTGCTTGTATTATTTATTAAAAAGTTCAAAGTAGGTGCACCAATTGCATTTATTACTTATAAAAAATTTCAACCAGCAAATGCATAATAAAGGTGAAAAAATCCAACTTTAAAATCCTTGATTACTGCATCATCATTTACATCACTATAGTTAAGTTAGTTTCTAGATGCTTTTGTTGTTTAATCGTTTCCATTTAGGCTTCTGGAACTAGATAATATTAGCACCAATGTCCAAACAAACCAAACTCCTTTCTGATTCCTTCAAAACTACACCACCACTCTGCTGCTAGCGCTGCCCACTCTCACACACTTCTAACCTTGCCATTGGTCAACTTCCTCTGAAGCAGGTGGGAAGAACAAACAGTCCTTACTGTTCATATTGACGGGAAAGCCAACAAAGTTGGACTTGGGAAAACTCATACAGGAAGTTACTTCTACAGGAAGATACTCCTACTATCTAAAGGATATCTCACTATGCCAGGAGCCAAAAATGAGAAACATGAAGAGTGAAGCACATCATTTTCTTAATCACTATGGTATTGCACAAAAACACACAGCTTTTCGCAAAAAAACCTCCAAAACTAACATTATCTGTACCTCAACTTTTCTTCTTTTTTTTTAATTTTTATTTTTCTAAAAGCATGGGGTTTTTCTCTTATCATTCAGCAATGGCATGACAATAAAATGTTTTTCTCTTCTATGGACTCTAGACCGTTGATTAGCCACATAAAGTCACTGAAGATTATGACCAAAAATCCATAAAATCATTTTGATACAGAAGCTGCTTAAATGAGATTTCTGACATTACATTATCTTACAAAAAGAATCTAAGGATAGAACCACGGCTTCTAAGACAATGTGCCAGATAATATTTAAATTCAATACACCAGAACTCTGTATAACAGAGGTAGAAAGGTGGCCTTCCTTCACCCACCTCTCCATCTTTCCCCAGGGACAGTTGCCCAGAAATTCCCAGCAATCACACAAATGCTTTGAATTATGCCAGTTTCTATAAAAGTACATTAGGGATCTTTACACTGGCTACAGCTTGCCAGTGTACAATCTACTCCACCCAGGCCCTCTGCATCTTGGGAGAAAGAGAGGAAACAGATTTTTTGAAGACTGCAGAGCTGACACAAAGGAAGATTAAGGATATTGCAACAACTCAACTCAAATGTGCTCTCTGTAAAGGTTAAAATTTGGCCCTGGATTCTTTGTACCTGGATTCTACTTAGCTAAATGACTATTTAATGATATTATTTCACACACTTTTATTATATAGATTTCTACATTTGTCTCCTCATAGCCCAATAATCCACCATCGAGCTATAAATAAAATAAATAAACAGAGCTGCAAAATAACAGTATTCTTGCTGTCTGCAGAGACTGACTTGAGAAAAAATTCAAACAAAAATCAAGGACCTCAGAAATTCTAACAATTCCTTAGAATCATAAAGTCACCTTTAGGATTCACAGATGTCCTTTTCATACTGTAAAGTTGCACATATTTAGAAACATATAATTTAATTCATCTTAAGTACATATTTCTGATAAACCAGAATAATTAAGAGGCCCACACTGGCATCACTCTTTTGCTCAGAATAAGGCAGGTAGTTATCCTTTATACTACTGTGCCTTCTTTGAAGATCCACTAATAACTTTTATGACAGAATTCTGGTTGTGACAACAAAAAATCAGACAGAAGAATAATGAAGGGTAATAGTCTCATTCATATTACAAGGATTTGTGTTCTCACCCTGTATTCCATGACAGCTTACCAGCTGAAGCATCTGTCTTAACTTTGATTTCTTTGCTTCTTACTGGTTTATTTTTCAACCTTTTGATGTTACTAAAAGGTATTTTTGTTTATTAATAGATATGGTGCGCCACCTTGTGTCCATGCCATTACCAAAAAGTAAAACCAGCACTAACATTTTTCAGAAATGCTCCCCCCTGAAATTTGACTATCTCATTTTTGAGTGAGATGCCATTTTGTGCCATTTTCAGTATAAACTAATACGATCACTATTTGAGCAACAAAAACAAACAACAAAATTAACATTTCATTGTCAAATATTTGAAAGTTATGCCCACTAACAGATAAAAACAATGGGCTTTTATTTAACTACTGACCTTCACTTCAAGACTATCTCACTGTATGATACAGCACTTTAAGGCTCTGAATTTAATTACACAGCATAACAAAATTTCCCAACTATTTCAAACACTCACCTTTGAATGTGTGATCGACAGTGTATCCACCCAAACACGCCAGCCACCCCACTCATATTTGATTGCATGGTAGAGCAGAATTCGAAATATGGTATACACCATCTCAGTTATCTTCTGTTCCTCAGAAGTCTTTGGATTAAAACAGCAAAGGGAAAGCATCCACTCCTGCCAGACAGAGCATTGCAACAAACTCCTGCAAAACACATGTATTATTTAATTAAATTTCAAAATATATCTTAGAAATATATAAATCAGCTAAGTCAGGAATCCAACATGTTTAAAATAACTGCTAAGTGCAACCTTCTCTAATTTTACATATTAGAGACTATGCCAGAGTATAGAATTTGCTGAACAGCAATAAAGCTGTATCTGCTTAATGCATCCAATTTACTAAGAGACCTGGTTACTTACTTTGTATACACGTGCATACAGCAAGTTATCTTACCTTCTATTTTCTCTGCTGTTATTAAAAAGTTTAATCATATCCGAGAGAAAGGCTCGACGAATCTCCAGTGTTTCTGGACACTGTGGAGAATTACGTAGCAGGATTGCAATAACCTTCAAAATCTCTGTAAAACAGTTCATGAGCAATAAAATATTAGCACTAAGCACAGCATAAAATACAAGACATCTTCCAGTACTGTTTGTACAAGAAAAGTGACACTACATAACAAAGAGAAAAAGCTGAGAAAAGCTGAAAAAATACTGAGAAAAAGCACATCTCTATTTGACTAGAAGGTTTAACTAATAAAAATCCTGTCTTCCAAAGACTTCTCAAACCTGGTCACCATCAGGGGGATTTGCAGGCCTATACAGCTAGAGAAAATTGAATCAAGTTAAATTATTCTGATTTTTAAAATTAATTATCAGGTTTAAGCAGCACAAATATTACTGCATGACAAGCTATCAGAATCTGTCAGAACCTTTTTCTAAGGAAGTTCATATAATACAACGCATCAGTTATAAAATCAATATATGAGAAAAATGCATAGCTTTTGCTCTACCTTAATCATACTGAATTTTTAAAGAATCTGAACAACTTCCGATTATACTTAACAACTTCTGTTTCTAAAAAAGTGAGAAAGGGGGAAAAAACCTTACTGATATAAAAATTAATCTCTTATGAGCAAAACATTTTCTATATTTTTAGGAGACAGTAAAAATTGTGGGTACATTCCACTTCTTGAAACAGTGAAGCAGTCACTGTTCTTATTACTTTAAAAAAAAAGTTTACTGTGTAAATAAATTAGGGTGTAATTTAAACACGGTCACTGTGATAGGTTTAGTTCACCTTGTACAATTTCTTTAAAAACATAAATTCCCTATTTGATAATATTAGCACTGATCTTAAAAAGTTACTCTAGAAGACACTCTTCCTACTAGACCTAGGTAATTCCAAACTCACATCTCACACTACAAAAAATCTGTATTAACCACAGCAGTGACTGTCAACTTCAAAAATCTTAAGAGAAAGCAACAGAAATCTCACACCTCTTGCTTCAGATTTACCAGAAGGCAAATGCCATACTGCAACCAGATTTCTTTCCTCTGTATGTTTTTTGCTTTCCTTTCTCTTCCCCCACTTTCCACAAGAAGAAAACCCACAACTATAACCTACATTTAATGGCAAAGCAGCAATGAAAGTGAAAAATCTATTATTTTTCCAGAAAAAAAAACGAACTCCCAAAGCTATCATAAATCCATTGTATTATATACAGAGCACATTAATAATGCATATAATTCAGGAAAGGAGATCAGTATTTTGTCTTAGTTCAAAAGACATCTAAAGTTTCATATCAAGATATTTCCCATAAAGTAAGCTAACCAAAACAGTGAGCAGATACATTTCTCCTACTTTCCATCTAGCATTGTCGTACTGAATGTAATTTAAGATGAAGGCTGTTTCCATATTTCAGGTAATTTAGTCTGACATCACTAAATAATGCAATCAGAATTTTGCTGGAACCTTAACACGTATTAAATCAAAGTATCCTGTGCATGCAAGTCTTGAAAAACCATTTCATAACAACACTGCACAGCCAAAAAGGGTGAGTTATTAATTACATACACATTTAGACACATAAAACATCTTTCAAAAAGCTATAGAGACATACTTCCTAAATAACTCTAACTAAATGCACATTATATTTCTTTTTGTATGAAAGATAATGCAAAATTAAGATCAGAATTAAGACTGGTGGATGTAATCAATAAGTTTTCTCATGGCTTTTTTTTTTTTAGAGGAGACTTTTCTTATGGTAGCACTTAGAAAAGTGTATCATTCTTACGAGGATTTTGTATCTTCACTGTTGAATCTGGGTCAGGATGTTGTTTATGTATCACTTGAGTGCAAATTTGTTCAGTCAGAATCTAGCAAGAAAGAAGAAGATGCCATATCAATGTTCATAAAGACAGCTTACCGAAAAATAGTTGGATACATCCTTCATACAGCACTATCATACAGCACCATGCTTATAAAAATTATCCAAAAAACCCACTTGTCTGTCTCGATAATTTATTTGACTCTATTTCATTCTGTTCCTAAAATTTTACTCTTTTTTTTTTTTTGCCTTTTTTTAAGTGCATGCTGTTATTTTAAATACACTGGAAAAGAAACCTGAGTCTAACCAAAACAATCATCATAAGGCAAGTTCATTGCTATAATAAAATCCCACATATATATGTGTCTGCTTGAGACATTCAGGTTACTCATTATCTAGAACTGTTCATAATGAGCATAACCAAGTTAAGGGGGGGTTGGAATTCTCAAGTAGTGATCTCTGGGGGGAGAAAAAAAAAACAAAAAAAACCCCACTCAGCTGCATCACACTAAGGTTTAATGTCATCTGGAACATATCAGCACAAATATGTAAGCAATTTTCTAACAATGTCTTGCAAGTAATTAGGAAGATTGGATCCTAACTACAGTATATTACTACCTCAAACAGGACATTGTATGTGGTCATGGTGATTAAGCTTGTCTGAAGCATCAGCCTTTCAGCCAACAAAGAGAATAATCCATGTCCAAGCATGACTTCAGCTTTTCTCCTAAAACAGTACAGAAAGATAAAATAAACTTATGTATTCAATTTGTTTTAGGGGAAAAAATAGTTTTAAAAGTGTGCCTCGAGAAAGATGAAATCACTGGAAGCATCTTTTTCTTTTTTGTTCCTTAAGTCTTTCACTTTTGGTTAAAGAAAAGGGCAACGATTCAAATTCTGAAAGGACAAGTCATTCCCTGAAGACAGACAGAAGACAGCTCACTTTCTTCTATAAATGTGGTCCAATCACCCATGGGCCCAAAATGCCAAAACATACCCCTAGGGATGTCTTGATAAACCCTAAGGAAAGGGCATCTTTGTCCTCATTTCACTCAAAAATACAACCATGGACAGCGATCTCAATAGTCATCTACTAATGCAGTCGACTTGAGACAGATCTAGTTCTCAAGAATTGACACAGGGTTCAATCTTACCAGGCTAATTCTTGCTACTGATTTCAGTGGAATCAAGGAAAAAGACCACTTTAAATTAAAGCAGGCAGTCGTACTGCAAGTAAGTATTAAATGAACTTGTCAAGGAAGTGATAATGCCTGGATGCTACTTGCCAATAACAAGTAATTCCACCATTTCAGAAATATATTAATAACAACAAAATTGAAGGCTACTTGAAGAGTAGTAGCTTCTATTCAGTGAAGCATATTTAGTGATTAACCTCCAATAAGCTTTTTTCTTTTTTTACTTTATGTCCTGTGAAACCACCACACGTAAAAATGTGTGTATATATACACACCACATAATATACACACACAAAAAAAATGGCATATATGTGTCACAACCTACCTTTTGTCCTTTTTTTGGGGGGAGGCCAGGGAATGGTGGTGTTTGTTTTAAGACCTAAACCAGTACTTACTTTGGAGCGAGATGCTTTAAGAAATATCCCATCACTTTTAGAGCTTGCACCCTGATGCCTTCACTTTGTGATGCTAAAAGCTTGTAGACAACCCTAAGTGGAGAAAACACAAGGCTTTCTAAAATGGCTGAAATACACAGGAATGTTTGGAATAACAAATTAACTGCAAATAAATTTTAGTGTGATCCCAATTTAAAAGAATGACTATTAACCAGATTACAAAAAACAGCATGATGTTTGTTAATGGCACAATAGTTTGTGGTTTCACATTTTGTAATTACATTTAGAGATTTTTTTAATCAAATTTAAGTATCTCCCAGATATCAATACATAAAACATGCTGTGAAAAGCTGCTGCAATTCTTATATTGAGAGCTGTCTTAATCTGCTATTTTATCCAGAAAACTAAGAAAGCAATTGTTTTCCTATAAATTTGACTGGATAGGAACTGCCACATATGGAGGGGGCTTTATTATTAGCACTAATATTTGGTATCTGTGAGTGCTGTTGCTCCCTCAGGAGAGAAAGAAGAAGACACCAAGTCAGGACACATTCTTCTCATTTCACCCACATCGGTTTCTGCTCGTCTCTTTATGATTATGCTGTACACTCACTTATGATTCTCCACTAAGAAGGTTTCAGAAGAAAGCCAAAGGGAGCGAGGGGCACATCTGTAGCAAAGTACTAAACTTAACTAGCTGAACAGATTAAGTTCTAGATTAAGTTCTCCCAAGGAAGAAAATGAGAGTGTAACAAACACAGCAAGGAAAGTGTCAATGTAACTGACGAAAGTCTGGTAAATTAATAAACAATTAGAAGTATAGTCTTATGGGGGAAGTGTCCAGTAACCTTAAATATATTTGACATTACCAATTCAATCTGTAATACTGCACAGATCTCATCATGCCTTCCACTCCCCAAATAAAAATAAACCGGAGCAGTATTTAATCTTAACTTCTCAAACATTTATTTGCAGTACATTAAAGCTACATCTTTTACTAAATGAAGTTTATTTACACAGTGAAAAATTCTAATACTGGCATTGCGTCAATGTGAAGAATAAGAAATGCAAGTTTTTGATCCTTGTAAGTCTCCTGTAAAGACATAAGACACCTGAATGTATTTATTAGTTACATCTAATTTCATTCATTGCTTACTTTTTAGACAGTAAAGAGCTTATGACCACGTCACTATCTGATTTTAGTTGGGCTATGGTTCACGGCATTGGACAGATCTTTGAATCTGTGGAAATACGATCTAGCTTAGACCTATAGGAACTACTAATCTCTCTCTGAAAAAAAATAAAAGATTAATTTTCTAATGCTCCATGAAATTATATTTGTCCAGAAGGCACAGTACTGAGCTTTTACTGTGAATATTTTCTGAGTAAATTTTTGAGGAAATTTGTATCAATTTATTAGGGGAAAGAAAAAAAAAAAAATGTAATAACCTCAATGATTTTTTTACTCTCAAAAAATCCCATGCTACAATACTGCATTTTAGATCAGCTAGCCATAAAGAGATCAAAGGAGTTATTCGAGTTTTTAGGCCCTATCTATACATAACTGAGCACTCACCACTATTATATATTCCTTCACTTTTACATACCTAAAAATATTACCCAGGACACCTAATCTAAGAGGAAAAAAAATCTAGTTCTATAATAGAATTTAAGTGAAAACCCAGAATCAATTTAAAAACAGTTATCTATAAAATCCAAACCAACAAATAACTTATCTTGAAAAAATCCGCACCTACAGGAACTATAGAATCAAACAAACGAGCCAGCCCACGATACAACGTTCATTCAAGCAATATAATCCATTTCCCTGCTTGCCTTAACAGAACAGTCTGAGGGTTACCTAATTGCATAGGAAAAAGGTATTTTCTTACCCTTATTATTTACTCAGTAGCTACTTTAAAAATTTTAATCATTAAAAAACTCCAAATATTTATAAAGCTTTGTAAAATTATTTTTTAGATTTCAAGAATATGGTATTTTAATTGCAAAAAGTAGATGTATCAATAAGCATACAAATAACCCATTAAGTGACTGGAGACAATACAGGAGCAAGGAATGTAACACATAAGGCAGGAAAACAAAGTGATTTCTCACTGTGGACTCACTATTCATACTGACTTGCCCATATACTAGTTAATAAAAAAAAAAATCTCTACTGCTAGTTGTTAAATAAAAACAAACATATTGCACTGGAGATCCAACGTGACATTCAAATACTTTATTACATAGAGTTTTTATTAGTTTCCTATAGCATAATACATTACCATACAAATGAAGTCAAAGCTGAAGAAAATGGGTTAAAAAAAAATCAGCCTAGCACTAAAAGGGGAGAAAACAATTATGAACATGCCCGAGTGTTGTCTCTTGAGAAAGAGCAACTGAAAAAAATATATGTATAAATAGGGGTTAACCTATAGGTGCAACAAAATGTATGAAATGAGACTCTGCCTTTACACAGCAAGAGAATTACTACTCCACATACCCTTCTAGGAATAGTCCTTATATTTGCTTGCCTGTTCCAGTTTTTTCCCCTCTATGTCCAGGCAGGTTCATTTTAAATTAGAAAAATTCAATCATTTGACTACCCTCTGACAGCCACAACACAAAATCAGAGTTATAACTTAGTAATTTCCTAGCAGATCTGCTCTTGTGCTTTTACTGTTAGCGGAGCTTGCTA
>NW_010311609.1:31672-45630 GCF_000700745.2 Antrostomus carolinensis
TTGTTGGGAAGAAGACATCCTGAACAATCCATGCCACAGAGTGCTAAATTTAAACAAAAAAAAGGTTTATTCTACAAAAGTCCCATAATGTTTTTCATGTAAAAAAAAGGAAAGAAAGCTAACAAAGGTGAACCATTTTTTGTCAGCACACTTTCAGTCCTAAAACGTACGTAAGAATGGGAGTCTAAAGACCAAGCTCTAGTAGATGAAGACTTAACATCAATATATACTCTAACTCAAACTGATCACTACTTGTTTAAGCATGACTGACAGCTTGGAAACATTAAAAAACAAATACCCCATAGATAATAAATCCAACATCACCTCTTGTGAAAAGAACAGCTGGACACAAAAATCCAAAAGATTAGGAGTCTAAGATTGCAACACATACACTGACGAGGACCTTTCCGATTTCATGGGAATCCTAGCAAGTCAAACTACTATTTCCTTTTGCCCACTTACAAAATTCAAACTTACTGTAATCCATTCCTCTGATCAAAAGCAGGGATCATAGAACCTGGATGCTCTGACATCAGAGCAACAAGCAACTGCAAGACATCCATTAGATTGTCATCCTGTTGAATAAAAGTTGAATTAAAATTTATTTAAATTTGAATTCAAAATGTATGATAGAACATTGTTTTGGTTAAAAGAACCACTACAAAATATTTCAGAATGATCTGGAGAGTAATAGTAAACCAAGGATCAAAACAATTAGGCCAGGATCAAAAGAGCTACAGATCTGGAAGGCAAGTGCAGGAACAAATATTACCAAAAAACCCCTTTATTTTTTAGAGTGAAAAGTGATACATCTGTGTCTGGGATGTAAGCCTCTGACAAGGAACGGACTATTGGACTATGCTATTTCCTTCCACACACATGCTCATCTGTTTGCATGTATATTTCCCCCTCTTTTACAGCACAGGAGCTAGAAATAAACTGCTGCACATTTTCTGGGGCACAGGGTGCTGTTTAATGTAAAATCTCTACTAACAAATGTCCAAGCCCAGGAAAAAAAAAAAAATACCACCACCTGCCACAGACAATATTTAAAATGGGTAATTCAAGCTGCTCAGTAAAGTTTTTCATACCAGTAGTCTCAAGAACTCTAAACTAAAGTTTATTGATTTGTTCCAAGTTAATTATAACTAAAAATAACCTAGAAAGGAACAAAATATAACTGTCTTCTTTTCCCATTCCTTCTGGTATTAAAATGAAAGCTTATTAGAAGAAAAAACCCACCACTTTGCAACACTTTTGAACAAATATTTTTATTCTTTCTCTCTTAGAGAACGAGTTTTATAATCCCTGAACAACTGTGTTCACCTGATGATATTACAGATGTAAGCACTAGTGAATGAGCCCTATGAGAGGCTGAATTTTATTTTTTCGGTTGATGTTTTTCTGAATTTACAACTAAATACCTAATTCTGTGGGATTCAGCATTGATGGATCTTTTAGACTTTTTTAGACTTGACCATGCAAATTGCTAAGATAGTTAAAATATCACCTCCTCATCTGAAGGCTATATAAAGCTTCTGCTATTTTGGTTTACTCTTACATGTTACTAAGGATCATATTTTTCATATCTCCATATAAAGTAGAATGACTTAAATGGCTTGACCATGGTACTACCTGATAGTAGTAACTAGCACAGAGAATAAAAGGAAAATAGGTGTAAACAAAAAGGGAAAAAAATCCAGACTGCTTGAAGTGAAGTTCAATTAATTCCTTATTTTACCCATTTCAAGCACCCTTACAGAGATGAGATCAGTTAGATTTATGTCCCCATTTCCCTTGTCTTTGATGTTGCATCTGGCATAAAGTGCCTTTTCCTGGTGCTAAAATATGAAGATGCAGATGTATCAGTGGTAACCAACATTTTCTCCGAATTAAGTTTATATGGTTCTCTTAGATGCCATTAACATAGATCTTTATTTTTTAATGCATGTTTTCAATTTTACTGCTTTATTTAAGAAGCAAAATAAAAATGAGAGAAAAACAAAACAAAAAATATTACTTTGGCGGCATAAAACAAGGTTTTATCTTTTTTTTTAAAGTCAGCCTCACCATCTGTTTTTCTGCTTGGTAAATCAGTTTGCAGCACAAGTAAGAAACCATTTTGACTTACTGGCTTAATGAACTTCAATCTAACATTGAACATGGTGCTTAAATCACTGCAAGAACACTGGCGATTCGGCACAGTACACTAAAGAGTTGGACAATGGTTGCTACTTCCTCTACAGAGCCATCTTGTGGCATAAAGAAGGTCATATTTGAAAATATTCAAATATTTGGTGGTCACATAGCAAGTGATTTGCTACTACTACACAGCAACAGTAGTACCTCCCTCTCCCCATACGCTCCCCAAATTAAAATTTACCTCGTGTATAGTGAGCAGATAATTGAGGATAGCCTGCAATTCATCTTCTTTTATTCCGTGGTCCTTTAAAAACAACCAAGTTATAACGATCATCTTTCAAGTACAAAAGTACTGGTCTCAAAAGAGCATATCATAAACCATGGTTATATACAGAGCAAGTCCCCTGAGACAAATTTGTTTTCACTTGGTACTAAAATAGCTTCATAAATGGAAGGTCGCTTTTTCCCTGCCCAAAAAATACCCACTGAAGGTTATAAAAGTGCATTAAGACTACTCCAATACAGACATAAAAATAAGATAGATAGTAATTTAGTACATTAAATTGTTAGAGTAACACATATTAATTGATAGAGATAATAGGAAGCTCTCAGTTCAAATTAACAGAAGAATTAAATTAAGGTGGCAAAGAGGATTCAAAAGTAGAACTGGATGTTTAACTATAAGCCTGTTAGCTACGCCTACAGCTGAGTTTGTTTCTTTTTTTCCACTACAGAATCTTATCTTCAGTTGATATCAAGTTTGCAGAAATTTAAATCTTTTATGGCATCTATGTCAGGAATATGCCTTGAGGTCTTTTTGGTGAAAATAAAATAAAACCCCACAGTTTCTAAGAATAGGATGAGGAAAGAAAAAAGTAGGCTTCTTCATTTCTAGGGCTTTTATTTTTTAAGGAAAGTCTCTCTTTTCCTGAAGAGATTTTGCACCACTGGGTACAAATAGAAAACCTGGAGAAGAAACAACCTTTTATGATGGACTTCTTACTGTCCTTGTGAAACTCTATCCAAAACTCTCCAAGTTATAAATCTCTAACAGAAAATAAATAAATCAATAATGAATTAAAAATTAAGCTATCACTTAATAAAGTCTTTTAGAGTTTGATAGTTAAATTGTCCCTGACACTTCAATTGTAGAATATCAAATTTAAAGAAAGAGTACAAGAGTCAAGAGCAGAACTTTTCTGGTAGTTACTCCTCCATATTGCTGGGGCTAAGGGTAGCAGCACAAGAGAGCATACCGGTCCCTTAGTGACACAGATGAAGAGGAGAAAAGGGAGCTAGATTCAGAGAACACAGAAAAGACAGTCTACAGAAGGGAGAAAAGAAGAGAGATACTACAGCTTACAATAGGAAAGAGTTAAGAAGATTCTTTAAGCAGTAGGACTGCTGAATTTCAATGTTCCTCTAATGTCTAACAAACAGTTGTGAACCTTCTTGAGAGAGTTTTTCTTATCCTTCTCTTCCCATTGGCCCACAGCATATAATGTCAAATGTTGCTCTTTAGTCTTTAAGCACTTCTGATGCAGGTGATATTGTTCTTGACAAAAATGAAATATGGAATCATATACTTGTTTCCTCTATCCTAAACATTTCTAAGTTTATGATTTAACAGCTCCACTTTTGATAAAAACAGCTTCAAAAGGAGACAAATGCATCTTTAGCACTGCTGTCTGTGGCAAGAGCCACAACAAAAAGATTTAACTTACATGGTATTTCTATATACTTATTTGCTTACAAAATTCAACATGCTTATTAAAAAAGACCATAGAAAAATGCATTTTATTATGAAAGGAAACTTGGATATCCTTTCATAGTCTAAAATTATCTTACCTTCATCACTAGCTGTTTAATGAACATCAACAAGAATGCTCGCAGAGATAAAATTTCTTTTTGAGTAGGCCGTGGCCCATCTACAAAAGAAATAAAGTAGATATATGAAATGCAAATTAACAGCTATTATTAGGATAGCATGCATTTTCACACAAAGAAAAATAAAAAGTATTTTCTGGGTGAAGAGGGCACAATTCTAAGTAAAGATATCTTCCCTTCACTTCAGACTACAGAATAGTAGCGTTTATTTGCAAAATGCCCAACTGGCGAGGTTCTATAAGGCTTTTATTAAGTGCAGTTTTCTAAAGCACTCAAAATTCTTTTCATTATTTTACTATTTCCTTGCAGTGCCTAAGAACCAGCTTCATGCAAGGAGTAAGACTGATATGAAAACTTTATGTCAGAATTTTCACATTTCCAATTTTTTCAGTTTACAATTGTTATTAAAGTTCTTCTGCTAAAGCTCAAAGGAAGAACTGCAATCATTATATTGGCTATACGCACACAAAAAAAAAAAAATCAATCTTACAAATGCTATATATAAAGATCACCTTGAAAGTTTGTTAACTCAAAGTCAAAAAGACTTGCTTCTGCCACTCTTCTGTAAAGCAGACTTTCACTGAAACATTTTAAATACTCAAACACTGAGTAGTTCCCAGGAGAGGCAAGGTTAAAAAAACAGGTGCAATGAAATGTCATAGCCAAGTAAAAGCTTTCATACAGAAAGCAAATGAACTGTTGCAGATACATTTCTAGGGATAGCCTTTACATTTGCTCATAGGTTCACAGTTTTTATGACCTTAATCATCAGGGAAAAGCAAATCAACCAGCAAATGTAAGTGATCATACAAGTCTGGTTTTATACAGTATAGGCCCACAGGCATATTTGGTTTAAGAATAGTTATTTTCAATATAGACCAGTCTAATCAAAATAAGCCATTAAACTGTATTAGTAAGACTACAGTTCATTCTATACATTGTACACATTTTTTTAAAACAAACATCAGCTTGTGAGAGTAAAAATTAATACATACCTACGCCCTTGGGAGTTATACCACTGCGGTCCTGAGGATTCACTACCCAGTAATAATATTTTAGGGTATGCATGACCAAAAGAACAGTCCCAACCCGCCGGATTGCACCATATATGTTAACAGTGCCAATGAACTCAGTAGACAGGTAAGTGTACAGGATCAGCTGAACCTACAACACCCAATCAGGAGATCAAAAATCAGGACAGCAAAATTGCAGCACAGCAGACAACTGCATACTTAAAATTTCAACTATTAAAATGTCTTAAAGAAATCTATTTTCTTTGCATAGCTCAGTCACAAAGCTCTTAAGACCCTTGCAAACTGATGAGAAATTTAATTTTCTTTCTAAAACTATAGACTGCTGTGGTTTTTTTAAGCTGGCCAATGCTCATAAGAGCACGGTATTCACACAATCACAGACAGCTGAAATTGGAAGGCACCTCTGGAAATCATCTAGTCCAACCTCTCTATTCAGAACAGGGTCACACGTGAAGTATTATAGAAAAGTATAGAAAGGCATATCTATTATAGGCTTAAGTACTCATTGTAGGCTTAATTATTTACATATCTTCTTTCCATTTTCCTTCTGAGAAATAATGACTTAAATAATAATTAATAATTTAATTTAGCTGTAGCAAACATAAATGTTTTACAGAGACTTCAACAGTAGCACTGTTAGTGCTGTCTATTTTTGAAATGTAAAACTAACCCTTACAGAGGGGATAAAAAAAATTGGTAATAAAGTTTCAAGTAGAACTAACTGGAAAGTTTCCATCCAAAATGTTCGCTCTCAGAGAACACAGATTCACCAAAACAAAAATACTGTGTAAAAAAAAGGAATATGCCAATTTAAAAGACAACTTCAAATCTGACACCCAGGATAATTTATCTTAAAAACTGCTGGTTTTTTTGGTTTTTGCCAACTAACCCATCCAAAATCCCTTCTCAATCTACTAAGTCAGGGACTCCAGAAGTCAATGTTCTAGACCCAACTCTGTTCTGCAGAATGCTGGAGGTTTTCAGGGAGTTTGGAAACTTGGGAATCTGCAAAACTTGGCAGCTACACGCAGAAAAGCAGAGTCTGAAAACCATTCCTGTATGATTTCTGCTGGGGAGTCAGAACCTGTAATTCTTAGAGTCAGGCTTAGTTTCAACATTCCCAAATTGATACATGATAAGATACCTTATTCATAAGAACAAGCAATTTTACCTGTGCTGGGATATGAATCCATATAGCAGGATTAAGGAGAACATGATCACACAGTTGCTTCAGCAAGGGCACCCCATTGTGTAAGTTGCTCAGGTATTTCGAAAAGGCAAGGCAAAGTTCTAGTACAGCTCGGGTAACATGGGCTTTGGAAGACTGGAAAAGAAGATCTGCTTAAGGAAGAGCCCTGCAACAGTCTAGGAAAAGTTTTTCTCTCAAAAAAATTCAACATTAATGGAAGACATCAAGAAAGATGGGCTTTACCTTTTCTAGGCTATATCCTATCACAAGGAAGCCCTTAGAGGAAAGCATCTGTTCTTGCATAGCAATGGAGTTCTTCAACAACTCCAGGATGAAAGCCAATAAAGTAGAACTGAAAAAGATGTTTTGGTAAAGAAAAATGTTTTAAAGGGTTACAATGAGACAAAAACTATTTCCAAATTAACACTTCCATCACACAGCTGAGATACATTTAATGCATTATATAAATGCTCAGATAAGAATTTTTAAAACAAAAAGCAAACTAAATTTTGAAAGTTCTTATTTCTTGCTTTTAATTAATGCATTTCTAACTTAAAATCCTGTATTCCGAGATAATCGTGCAATAGCATAATTCTCGCAAAAATAGTTCTTGCAGAAAGACAACAGTTAAGCATGTACTTCTCTGCTTCATATTTCACTTACAAACTTCTGCAAGATCAGTAACAAATGCCATTCTACTTCCTACTGCTTTCAGATGAGAAGATATTGGAAATATTTTTCTAGACATAGGCTTACTATTGCTTCAAGCTAATTCAGCTCTGTGCTGCTGCCAGAAGGAATGTTCATGCCCCTCCCCATGTGTCACAGCACTAGTGCCTATGAATCAAGACCTTAGCCCACTGAAAACCCCCCTACTGCTGTGCCAGTTTGCAACTGAATCAAACCCCTGACTCATCATCAAATAGATGGTCAAGTTTGAGCCAGCTCAAGAGAGGCCCAGGAATGTATAAATGGGCTGAAAGAACATTGTGACCACGCCTTCTCAGCAATAATATTGATGTAGATCATCTTAAAACAGTCAATGAAACAGCAATTGCAATGAAACAGAGCAAACTACACCAGGATTCTAAAAAAACCAACCATTTTCCTTTTAATACTACTCTTTAACTTAGGAGCTCCCCCAGCTTCTGTGCCTGGATGTTCAGAACTTGGACTGAGTTGAAACAGAGCTGAAACCAGAGAGAAAGCCTGGCAATAACACAGTACGTTACAAAAAATCTGAATGAAAAAAAAAATAATAAAAAATCCAAGGAATAACTTCATGTAGATGAAAAATGCATCCTTCCTAGAGTTTATCTTGAAGCCTTCCTCAGTGGATTTTCTCCATGACAGGAATAGGCTCAAGAGAATTGTCTGTAATTTTTGTAATTTCACAAAAAAAACTGTGAAGTGTGTACATTTTGATTCTGTGTGAACTTCCATAGAAAATTTGGTACAAATAAACACCTGAATTTGAGGTCCTGCCTGTAACAAGGCCACCTTTTTGTTGTTAGACAAAATTCATTGTTTCACAAGACTATTTAAACCACTGTGTCACTTAATAAAGCAAGAGGTAATTTCCATTACTTAAAAGGAAACACAGAAAAGAACACAATAAGTATATGCACTCACCAAACAGTTGTGTCAACGTGGTCTGATGAATACTGCCTATAGTCTAACTGTGCAAAGAGAGGGAAAAGCACCTGCACTCCTCCAATGGAGTGCAGGGCACTTTGGATAGAATGTGTTAAGACTGCTTTCACATCCTGACAAAGAAGAATTAAGAAATATTGAAATCTCCTTCAGAAACTGTTAAGAAGTTTGTTAGAAATATTTTGAAATTTCTTCAATATTAAAATTGGTTTATTACCAAATTAAAAGAAACAGCAAGAAGTAAAAACTGGCTGTCATAGCCACACTAAACGCCCAGTCTGGCTGACCTACTGGTGTAGATACAGTCTACAGTGTAGAAACTCAAATTAACAAACAGGAGGTGGCTTGCAAACTCTAAAACAAGAAAACTCTATAATGGAATACATTAAAAGCTTTTGAAAAATTAAAAGATTAAGGTGTTCAAAGCATAGGGAAGAAAAGGGTATCATATCAACAAGGCAAAGGACAGGAGACAGGTAAGGTCTGTAGGGGAGTGAACATATGTCAGAAATGAGGAAGAAGGATTTATTTTAAACACTAACAGTCTTTGTAATACTGACATTTTTTAGGTTGTAACTTGGATAAAATGAACCTTTTTCTTATGATTCTTGTGCATGCACATTAATTCAAGAAACAGGGAGGTAGCAACGGGGACATCCCAAAAAACCCAACTTATCAGCAGTTCCCCCTATCTTGTCCAAATCCCTATAAAACTTGATTTTTAGGTTTTAAAACAGAAATCATTTGTATCCTCCAAATCTATGAAAATGTTGAAATACCTGCAGCATGAGGGCATGTGGTGAATGAACAAAAATAGAAGGGTTATCCTTAGGGGATGACTCTAGACACAGCTGTGCATCTGTAGCCCTTGGATTGTACATAAAAGCAATAGCACTGGATAGTTTGCCATCATATAGCAACAATTTGTGATGTTCAGCAAGGAAGAGATCACTTTCTGCCTTGAATTTGAATGTTCCCTGGATTGGGGAGCAGTGTTGAAGGAAAAAAGAAAAAAAAATTAGATTACACACATTGAGAATATGGTTCAGAACACAACTATTGCACAAAAATTACTAAAACACTGCTTCTCCAATCTAGCAAAGGAGTGTCATAAAAACATTGATTCAAAGTCAATTTTACAGAGGTAGAATGGCAGAATTATTATGTTTTTTTTACCCCTGAAGAGTGACATTGTCAAAATGCTGGGTAATGTAAAAAAACCACATTAGCCAGGAAACAGAATGACAGTCAGCAATGTTCACTCAGAAGGAACTAATAATTGAGGAGCAGATAGAATAGGAACCATCTTTTTTTAGCGTATGTTTGTACAGCTGCTAGGGAATAACAGTCTTCAATTAGTGCCCCTCAGGCTATGACAAAACAAATAATAAATCACTGCAACAAAACTAATCCTCAGCACTAACTTCACACATTAAAAAAAACCCAACTAGCACAATCAACTATAAAGCTACATTTCTAAAACAAATACATCATGCTTGATCTAAAGTTTTCACACTCAATGAAAAAGTGAACCTGCTGAGAGATACCAGTGGTGTTCTCCCTCTCCCAAGCACCAACATGGAAATTTTGAGAAGCAAACAGGAACACTTTTTTTTTTTTTTAATAAGAAATTAAGTAATTGAATTATTGCTTAATGTGAGGTGATACATAGGCCTATAGAAGAAACATGGAAGGGTTTATTAAAAAGATTACACAGTTAGAACATTTTTAGAACAACATAGGGGTGTCACATCATTCTTAAAACCCACCATAAAGAGCCTTATCAGAATTAAACTTTGGAAATTTTACAGTCAATTTTAATATCTAATACCTTATATCCCAGACCAAGCTGATAAATGGCAAAGATCTGAGCAGCATTGAGAGCCTCACTAAAAAGGTAAACGGAAGTCATTTGCCCACAGAACACTCGATTGGCATCAGCTGTTTCTGAAGAACCCAGGAAACATTTGTCAAATGTCTGAAAATGAAACAGAACCCGATAAAAGGGTTTAATCTACACTACACAAGCAAATTACGCAAAGAATATACCTATTATCAGGGACTACTATTTTTACATAAACAAGCACTTGAGGGTCTCAGCAGAAACAAATTTTAAGTTCTGAGAATAAATAAATAAAAGTAGAATCTACTCCTCTATCAAAAAGTTATTATTTTTTTAAGCATTTTTTTTAAATTTATACAATCGGGAAGGTTTATTAATAAAAGGGTAAAGGACATATATTTAATTCATCAAGATGATCAACTATAGATATGAGCATACAGGGATTACTTACATCACTGGTGTTGACAAACCATGTTATTTCTCCATAAGATGCCAGTTCCCCATTCACATAACATCGAAGTTCACTATTCTTCCAGCGGTTATAGATGTGCACTATAGTAACCATATACCACTAAATGACAAGAAAACAATTGATACAATTCTATAGACACTTAAAGTAGCTTAAGCATTAAAGTGGAGCATAGCAGAACAAATTCAATTATTTATGTGTATTAAGATTGAAAGATTTATTTTAAATTGAAAAGATTAAGTCATTGGTGAGTTTTCTTGCATAGCTCTGTCAAAGCGTAATATGTCAATTTTTTCCACAAAAAATAGACACAGAAGTTTAAAAGATATTTATGGCACAGAACTCAAAAAAACCTTCACGGCAATGCCAAACTAAATTTACATCAAAACCACTGTGTTTTAAATTGGGTTTCTCTTAGCATGATGGACTACTGCAAATGTTGTCATTCCAAAGAACAAGGATGGCTCCAGACTAAAGACTTTCAAAGGCTGCGTGTGTCAAATAGTCACAAACAGAATCCATATTTACAGCAAGGGATTACTGATAAGAAATTCCTGAGGCCTGTTCTCCCACAAAATGTTTGCACCAGTTGCTCCAGAAACATTAGCAGAACATCTAATTAAAAAAGGAAACACTTTCAGCATAGCATAATACTACTTAATAGGCAAGCAAGCCTTGAACATCAGTTAAAAAAAAAAAATCCACTTCTATTTTTAATTCTTACATTTAAAAAGATACATAGAATAAAGCACCAAATGCAAGGAGACTATTTTCTGCACAACCTGAATGACAAAGGATAACATTCTTTCAAGAATTCATCTGCTGCTCTCCCACATGTAAGAAGACCAGTCTCCTACTAATTGTCCTAGCTTTATTAGGTAAACAAAATGTGGGTTAGTAATCATGCCTTCTTAAAACACTGCATTTGTCCACATCGAGTAAGTCATGACATAAAGGAGAGTCGTAGCAAAACCCTTAGGAAAAGGAGAAGAGAATGTCTGGAGGTGGGAGAAAACAGAGTAAACTGCATCTTCTAACTCTTTCTTATAAATTTAATAAGTAAAATTAAAAAGAAATAAGAATTCAGAACACAAATTTGTTTTGCTAATTCCAGTGTAACTGCTCTTATACAGAGAGATGAGCCTAATCAATAGCTACAACACTCCCCCCTAGGCTACATTTTTAAATTCATGAAATATATTTGAAAAATTTTATTATTTTTACTCACCTTTTGTGGCTTGAAATCAAATTTTACACAGTGCTGGAAACCTTTTCCCTTTGATTTTATGGACGTTACAATCAAGCAGCCTCCAACAAAGTGAGCAGAATAACCAAGTCCTTTGTTTGTTCGAAAACTAGCAAATTAGAACAAAATCAGCACATACCCAGATGGAAGTAGAAATCATTGAACAATTAATAGAAATTGAGCATCAGAAATATGGTTTTACATAATACTCACCAATACAAGTAAGGCTTATCCTTATCTACATTGATATTATTTACAGGATCCATTCTTAGCCAAGTATGGAAAGTAAACCCATTCTGGTACGGCCACTTGGCTATAGGAGGTAAGGCAATAGCCTAAAGAAAATGAAAAGTTATTCATGTGGAAAGATCAGCTTTGCAATAATAAGAGTATACAGCTTAAGACACAGACTACAAATGCATACTGATATACAGACACACACTACAAATGCATGTACTGTGAATTTCTACGGTTTCTCTATACTAAAAAAAATCTGGCCCAACTTCTGTGCTTTTTGTATTCCATCGTTAAAGTATTTAATTCATCTAAATATTGAAAAACTGGTCTTTGTATCTCAAAGAAGATTATTATTAGTAACCTACACTTCAAAAATTAAGTGCTTTAGTGGAAGCCTTACAGCACAAAAACTCCCCAAAATGTAAATTCAAGATGATTTGGTTTTGTGGTAACCTGACAAGATAATCAGATTTATAAACCTATTTTCACATTGTGTTGGTATTCAGTAAAATACGTGATTATGAAAAGAAGCTGGTCACAAAAAGAGAATAATATACATTTCACTTAACAGATTATTTTTCTCTCTTGAAACTCATGTCTGTGTTGCTTTCCAGTTAGAATATGACAGACAAACTTCCTTAAAAGAAAAGTAATACAGTCCCAACCAGCCAAAATCTTCGTATCAAACACTGTGTTTATATTAGCTCAAAATCTCTTAAGTTATAAACTGTGTGGCGAGGTCCTTTGTTTCAAACAGTTGGGTTATATTGTGTGGGGTTTTTTGTTTGGTTGTTTGGGGTTGTTTTTTTTTAACATTACTATTAATGTTCTACTGTTTTGCTGCACAGATTTGCTATACACTTCAACTAAGACTGCCATAACCTCTGATCAAAGATGCTGTCCAGATGATCAATACCAATGAACAAAAACATCAAAGAACTTGACCATCACCAGACTCCTTATTATGCTCCCATACTCCACTCAGCTATTCCTGTCCAAACAAAATGCTATAAATCCTTCTCTATACCAGCTAACTACTCAGTATGTGTATCTTTGAGCCCAAGTTTTTGGAACCGGTAGCACTATCATTTGATTTAACTCACAATGGGTCTTGGAGTAAATATATTAAATACTTAATTTTTAAGACTTCTTAATTTAAAAACATATAAGAATATTGACATTAAGGTTACTGAGGCAGTCCAATATCACATACAGTTCAAGCATTCAACACAATTATTAGAAATTAAATACAAAAACAGTACATGAATAGCCAACAGGAATAAAAACATGTTTGACTATCAACTTCTGTTGCATGTGATAAACATAACTGCAGGAGCATTTTTCTAGTAGTTGTTTTTCAGTCTCAAGTTTTCATCCAAAAAAAATTCATTATGTTATCAAGTTGATTAAATTTAATCTCCAGCCAATTACAAAAAGACTAATCATTATTAAACTTAATTATCTTTCAGTGTTATTCAACCTATACATGTCTACTTAGAGAATTCTTACAAGTAATATATGTTACTCATATCATCTGATCATAAAAAGAACTATCAAATGGTGCAAGCATGGCCACTTCAGCACTTTCTGTGGTTTCACTAGCAAAGGTTTCTAGATGCAAGGCTGTATTGGGTTTGCCTCACAAGGCTTTGGTAGTGGTGGGGCTACAGGTATGGTTTCTGCAAGATGTCAGAAGTTTCCCCCGTATCCTATAGAGCCAGTGCCAGCCGGTTCCAAGATGGACCTGGCCAAGCCAATCAGCAACAGTGGTAGTGGCTCTGTGATAACGTATTTAAGAAGAGGGAAAAATTGCTGTGCAACAGCAGATGGAAGAGAGGAGTGAGAAGATGTGAGAGAAACAACCCTGCAGATATCAGCGTCAGTGAAGAAGGAGGGGGAACAGGTGCTCCAGGCACCACAGCAGTTTCCCCTGCAGCCTGTGATGAAGACCATGGTGAAGCAGCCCGCCCCTCTGCAGCCCATGGAGGACCTCATGCCAGAGCAGGAGGGTGCACTCAAAGGAGGTTTGAGGGAAGCCCACACTAGAGCAGAATCCTGGCAGGACTTGTGACCCATGAAAAGGAGCCCACGCTGGAGCAGGTTTGCTGGCAGGGCTTGTGACCCCGTGGGGGATCCCACACTGGAGGAGTTCATGGAGGACTATCTCCAGTGGGTGGGACTGCACGTTGGAGCAGGAGAAGAGTGTGAGGAGAAAGAAGCAGCAAAACAATGTGTGATGAACTGACTGCACCCCCCAT
>NW_010311610.1:0-56834 GCF_000700745.2 Antrostomus carolinensis
CCAAGTCCTTCTCTTCAGAGCTGGTCTGAAGTCATTCATCACCCACCCTGTATTTGTGCCTGAGGTTGCCCTGACCCAGGTGCAGGACCTTGCATTTGGCCTTGTTGAACTTCATGAGGTTAGCACAGGCCCACCTCTCAAGCCTGTCAAGGTTCCTCTGGATGGCATCCCGTCCCTCCAGCGTGTCAGCCGCACCACACAGCTTGGTGTCGTCAGCAAACTCATTAGCTCCTGCCATAGTTAGTCAACAAATGCTTCCTGCAGCTTGCAAGGGTCTGGCTAGCTCTTTAATCTGTGCTAGAAAAGAAGGATGATTAACAAAACACCCTGTAAATATGCACAGTTCAAGCCTGTTTGTCATTGCCAGGTGAAGACTAGAAGTCCAGTCTAACTGTTAAGCAGCACTAGGCTAACGCTGCTGCAGAATTTTGCATCTTTCCCATGAAATACCTGGAAAGGTTTTCAGGTGTTCAGACTGAGTTGCTATACAATGTTAGAATAAAATGTAACCCTATTAGAGTCTGAAGCACATCTCCTTGAAATACTTTTCAGCACAAGAGGTTCTACCCAATAAACAAACTATCACATCCCCAAAGTGATACATTTTCTTTTTTTTTTTCTTCTCTCACAGAGATATAGCAGACTTATATTCTCCCTAAAGTAATTTTTCCAAGTTTTGTTGACTTTAATTAACAGACCAAATGAAGTAAAATATTTTTTAAAAAATCCATTTTACTGTGAGACGTGGGCATTTACAATAGTCACTGACTTGTAGAAGGTGCTGCTGTGAGATACGGAATTACTGAGCTGAAGAATAATATTTGCCATAGCCCTGGCTTTAATATTTTAGGGTGAGGGATCACCTGTGCTGACAGTGGCTACACTTTGCATGACTAGGAAATAGGAATAGCTTCTCTGACATCCATTCATTTTTACAGGTTATAACAAAAAATGGTTTTATGAGCACCAGGATGAATGAAATTTGTTTTCTAAACTGATTTGTTCTCTTGTGCTTGACTGGCTCTTTTAACAGAATTGCATGAAAGTAAAGAATATCCCTCAAAGAAATACCAGAGAACTCACATTGAAAAATAGATGAGAAAGGCAGAAAGAGATTAGCGTGGTCTTTCTACAGGATAAGCTTCACTGAGTTTGTTTCTTGGTGGATACCCAAGAAGGAATGCTTCGGGCACGGCTCCGAGACAGCCAACTCAGCTGATCCGTGCCACCAGGCAGGGTGACCTTCTGTCCACACGTCATTTCTGCCTTCCTTAGCCTTCACCGTGCAGTCCCAGCTCCCCCCTACAGCTGGCCCTCAGGAACAAACTGATATGACTCACTAATCTAGCAAAAAACTCATTTTCTTTGGTTTGGTGAGTTTGTGGCCATGTGAGACAGCTGGGCTGGCTCACTGTACAGATGGGTGAGCTCCAGAGGCAACACAGGGAAGAAGAAGCGCAGGACCACCTCTTTGGGCAGTAGGAGTCAGTAGGAGAAGGTGGCTGAGAGGATGCCAGAAGTAACATGGAGATCACCGAGCTTTCCTGACCAAGACAAAAATAAAAAGTCTAATTAAACATGTATGTGAGTACCTATAATGCCATTTTTAACCCCAACACCTGAATCAGGAAAACCTCAGTGGCTCAGCTGAAGTTGATTTTTAACCTTTTGTTTCCCATCTTCATCTTCCTGGTGCAGCCAAATGGGGGCTGGAGGGCACAACTGCCCTGTGCAACACAAAATGGCCTCTCCAGCTCCCCCTCCCTCTCTGAGTGCTGACAAACAAGTGGGCAACCCGGGCCAGAGGCTCTCCAGGCATCTTCCAGCAACATTTTCCTTTCAGACAGGCCAGTCTTAGGGCCAACAAACCCCTGGCAAACGCAAAGACAGTTTTCTAATGGATTTTGTTGAATATGTCTGGGGGCAACATGCTGCGAGAGCCTTCCTCTGGGAGTGGCTGGCCGGGGGCGGCTCTGCTGAAGCCCAGATCTGGTGAACAGTTGTAGGATCCAGTTCACTCACAGCTTACGGTTTTGTTTCCAGCTTAAGCTGGATTGAAACCAAGTCACTTGTCAGCGAACTGTAAACCACTGTCTCGCCACCTTTGTGGGCATGCATTCTCACCAACAGCCACGCTGCTCCTGGGTCCTCCTCCTTTGCACAGGGCTTTTCCATTTACACAGGGCCAAACAAGCAACAGATTTACCCCTTCTTCCCTCCTCTCCCCCCAGCATCGCGGGAGCTAATGTGGGAACACTGGATAAAACACAAAACCAAGGGGTAAGGGCTGTAAGCTTCACTTCCAGTTGGCAGTTGCACCGTGTTATTTTGGTAATACTGTCCTGCTGCTGAAATTCCTCTCCTGCTCTAAAAGGATCACATCAACCTGCTTTGCTGAGGGACCATAAGACTCAACTTAGTCAATGGCTTTTAAAACGCCCCCAAAACCTCCTCACGGGGCTTTTTTAAATACAAAAAAGGCCTAGAGAATCATCCTGCATGTTACTCTAGAGCATCACTTCCATTTGCAACTCTGAATTTGACTCGAAAGTAATTTCTTTAATTATTTTTTCAAATAGTTACAGGGATAGAAACCTCCTGCCACCCAGACTTTTAATTTATCTGCAGTTCAGGTATGAAGTTTTCAAAGTAATTTTTGAAAAAGGAGATATTGACACATTAAAACTTAATAGCTCTTTGCAAGACATTGCATTTCATAATCAAAACCTCCTTAGAATTTTCATTAAAAAATGAAATCGCTGATCCAACAAACCATAACAGCTGCAAATTGGGTCTGGAAATAAATACTTATGCATAAAAACCTACTTATTAATATTTTGATGAGGCTGAGGTATGTATTTGAATGAAGAAAAGGCACTCCACAATTTAAAAAAACCCAACACAACAAAAGGAACCATTGACTTTAATGGGAGAACTCTCAAGTGGCTTAAAAAGTTATCTCAAAGGTAGTTATTAAAGGTAAAGGTGACTTATCAAGATTAGAGAACCTGAACCTGTTTGTTTTTGGAAAGGGGGGCGGGAAATGAGTCCAGAAAAGGTGTAAACACACCCCATAGGACGGAAAAAAACAACAACCCACCCCAAACCAAACAAAAAACAACCCTACACTTTTTTTACACTCTTGAAATTGAGACCTTGACCACAGCAAAACCGTTAATAGGATGCCTGGAGACATTTTCTCACCATTGTCAGGACCAGCCTTTTTAAACATTAATTATGAGAAGTCAAGTTTGGCTATGCAGTGGGGTTTCTCCTCTCATGATCCCTCCAGCCCAGCATAGCCCCCTTTGGTGGAGAGTTACACCACCATCCTCCTGTCCTAGTGAGACTACGGTAGAACATTGTGCTACGGGGAATCTGCAGCAATCAGTTTCCTTTCCTTCCCCTGCAAGAAGCCTGGAGCCATTATGTTCTTCTCCCTTCCCACCTGAATTAGCAGGTTCTGGACCAGGAGCAGCGGCTGGAGATAGCACCCTAGCAAATCAGCATCTACAGCCCAGAGAGAAGAGGTGACCCCAGCCTCTTCCATGGCCTCTCTCAGGAAAGTGCAGTGCCATGGTGTCCTGCACTGGGCAGACATGTAAGGGGGCTGTAGGAGGACAGTAGAGGGTGAACAGAAGAGAAACTGGGTCTTCATGGTCTTGCAAAAGACCCAAGCCACACAATGTGAGGAAGGAGGAATGTTGAGAGGTGACGTGAGCATGTGGCAGATGGAGACTCCCAAGCAGCTGGCAGCTTGGGACTTCTGGGGCAGGACAGAGACTCCTCAGGTTTGAATGGACAGGATTGGTACTGCTCCATACCAGCCCAGGATGGGGAACAAACTCCATGAAGTGGGGCTTCAAGGCCTACAAGGTCTGAACTGAGCATGAGCACCATGGGAGGAGCTGGATGACAGTGGTTGGAGATTACCTTCTGCAGGAGTCCATAAAGGCACCCATATACTGACCAAAGATGCTGTCATGGGAGATGGTTTACTCCTGAGTGCCAGATTTGGGATGATGTAGAAAAGCAACTGAAGCTCATTACCCCTTGTTGCTCATCCATGTAGGCATCAATGACATTGCTATGGGAGACCTGGAATACATAAAGAATTGCTACAGAGCTCTATGGACAAAAGTGGGAGTCCAGGTGATGCTCTCCTTGATCCTAAAGGCAAAAGGGAAAAGCCCAGGTAGGAGGGGACAATTCCTGTGAATAAATGTCTGGCTGCATGACTGCTCTCCTAGACAGCACCTTGGCTTCTACGACCATGAGACTCTTTTGCAGAATGAAGGCTACTGGAGAGATCCACCAAACAAAATGGAGCAATGAAGAATTGTTGCCCTTTATATGAAAAAGCTGCTTAAATGTGTGGAGTTCATTTATGGGATGGACAATAGGCTGGGTGAATGGCTTTAGAAGAGAGACCAATAAGGGTAGCATTGTGATGGGAGGTTATTGCAGACCACACAGTGAAGAAGTAGATGAGGTCTTCTGTAAACAATTCAAGGAAATCTCCAGACCACAGAGCTAGTTCTCATGGGAGACTTGAACCTCTCTGAAGCTCGAGGAGGGAAAGGCATCAGGAAGCAGATTTCTGAAGGGTGGCAGGGACAACTTTTTAACACAAATGCTAGATGGTCCACAAGGGATGCCACTCTCCTAATAGCAGTTGTTCTTAAGTATGTTGTGGTAAGTTTTAGTGAGATGAATTAGCATCCAGTACTACATATATATGTAAATACATAAATATATATATACACACACAGAGTTAAAACCAGAACACTACAGTTCACATACACATTACATGCTTCTTGCCTTAAAACATTCTATGCGTCTTCTAGAAATGTGGTTTAAATCATATACATAGGCACACACAGAAAGCAAAAGATTCTTAAACTGCGTGTAAAATCCAAACACTTTCCTTTTAAAAAAGCTGCCATCTTATCTTCCAGTTATATCTTTTAAGGCCAACAAATCAGACCATGTCACACAGCAAAAAGAAAACATCTGTTCAGTCTTCAGTCCTGTAGCTTCAGCTTGGAACACAATTAGTAAAACTACCCCCCCCTCCCTCAAGTCCACAAAAGCAGGTATTAGTGCAAGCACTGCTTCAAAATGAGAGGTCACAAACAGCAAGCAAACTACATCTCCTGTAACATATTGAGCCCTTACTGCTAGAAAACACAGCTGTCAAGCATTACCTGAAGTAATTTTGCTGTGGAGCTCAAGTAGTTTAAATTAGCCAAGTCCTCAAATAGACTTTCACACCCTCTAATCATGACACTGAGTATCAGAGGGTTCTCAGGGTTGGTAATCTACATAATTTCCCACTCACAGTCAAGAAACTCAAACGTTATTTGAAGTAGCTCTTATTATTATTGGCATTTCTTTAAAAGAACACCTTTTTGCCAACAGGCACAAGAAAACCCTACCTAATGTTTTCATATGTTAAGCCAAATAACACAAGCTCATTGGACAGCAACTGCCTCTATTTTGAGGTATCTTCACAAACTACAGTGACTTGCCTCTGGAGAACAAGGCATGAAACAGATCCAAAACACACAACCATGTGCTGCCTCAGCAGTTACCTGGTGGTAACAAATGCAGACCCTGCAAAGGGAGCGGTGTAAAACAGCTGCTTAGGCAGTGCACCCAGAGCAGCTGTGCCATACTGCTAGAAACCATCCACTACACTCTCTGCAGGCCCCGTTTCCTCCTGCTTTTAAGCAGTTCCTAAGAAAAGCAAGCATGAAAAAGCAAAAATGATGGGGAAAAACTTTTTAGCAGGGCCTGTAGCGATAGGACAAGGGGTAACGGTTTTAAACGAAAAGAAGGTAGATTTAGACTAGATATAAGAAGAAATTCTTCTGTATGTTCCAGTGGTAGAACATTAGAACAGGTTGCCCAGAGAGGTGGTAGAAGCCCCATCCGTGGAAACACTCAAGGTCAGGTTGAACGGGGCTGTGAGCAACCTGACCTAGTTGAAGATGTCCCTGCTCACTGCAGAGGGCTTGGACTAGATGACCTTTAAAAGTCTCTTCCAGCCCAAATCATTGTATGATTCTATGACTCTTATGTTGCCTGGAGATTTAATTTCACTACAGCAGTGTCCAAGTTTGCATTAGAAACTCTGATGGTGTCACAAAGCAATAGGAGATTGCACGATCAGACAGACAACACTGGGACAGACAAGGCCAATTCCCACTCTGTCTTCTCAATTCAAATTTCAAATATTGAAATTCCATGGCGATTATTAAATATACATCAGACTAAACTATATTAGTGCCATTACCTAGAACTCTGTCCAAAAGCAAGCCATTGGATGACAGTAGTTCTCATTCAAACAGGTTTTTGCAAAGGCCAAACCTATACTGACGGGAACTTCAAAGGCTCTACATTACTCTGTCGGAGAACGAAGGTCCAGAGAAAATACCAAAATTGAGCCTTCTGAATTACTTCTCCAAAATTAAAGGATTTATTAGCCTGACCATAATGAAGGAGATGAAGCAGATTTGAGAATGCAAGCCTTTGGTCAGAAGAATGTATTGAAACTGAATTAATTATGGATTTACATGGGAAGAAAAGACATAAGGAGCTCATTTTTCCCATTAAGCTAATTGGGAGAAGAGCCTATTTCAATGCGGATCCGTTTTTCCCCTGTTCAGAGACTGTCAGTCAAAGTCAGTCCTTCCTGGTAAATACCATCATAAATCAAGGAAAGAACAAGCCTGTAGTTTCACTTGTTCAATGGGGTTTTTGTTGTAGTTGTTGAATCTGAAGGCAGACTCCAAGGAAAACGAAGACCTAAATGAAGGTTTATCCAAAATAGAGAGATACCTTTGAAAGCAGGAGAGCCAAATTACACCTAGAGCCCACAGGGAAACTCGGCTCCTTCTCCACAAAGGGAGCAATGGAAGCAGATTTTATCAGCCGACTTTGGAGGAGAGCACGGTTAGGTTATCTCAAACCGCAGCACTGAGAGAACCGGCAGCATAGCTTTGGGGCATTACTCCATGGAAAGGATCCTCTGAAGACAGCACAGACAGGAGGCATTTCCAGTCCTTCCCCTTCTACAGCGATTAGTTCTTACACCCTCCACACCCTCTGCTAGAGGTGACCACTCCTTCCATGGAAGTGCTTTTTGCAGCATTTCACAGACCCAGTTTGGAGCACAGGCACACAGACAGCTTGACAGACGTGGATGAGGCTGAAGATTCACAACAGAGTCCTGGCAGCACTCTGCTTACACCACTGCTCATGTGTCCTTGCCCCACCATTAGCTGTGCTGCCACTCTGCTCCGTGGGAGCAACCCAATTCAGGAAAAGGCTGCCAAAGAAATGTGGAAAAAAAATAGGCAGGATCAGTTCTGTGAAAAACTATTAAAAGAGTACAAAGGAAGGGTGTATGGCTGTATGGTTTTGTCTCACACACAACTACATACAGACACGGGCCAAAAATTTTGTCCCACAAAAGCACAGTTTGAGGTGGTGGTGAACTTAAGTGAGGACAGAGAAGAAACCACAGAAGCTGGAAATTCTCCCTCTGGTTTTGCTGATGAAGGATACAGAAGAAGAATTTCTCCTTCTGCAGTATCACCACAGAAGCAGCCTTCCAGCTCAGAGTGCTTCATGAAGCATCTCCTCCTCCAAGTCTATATTCATACATGCGTATACCATGCTGGAAGAGCACCCTAGACTAGCTATGCCCTGAGAAGATCAACAGATCCTTTTCTGCCACTACCCTGACCTAATTCTCTGCTGATAATGGCATTTGTTGTATCTTGAGGTTCTCCAGGAAGCATGAGTTGGACATGTCATGGATTAACTTCTCATAGCATCCAATTTTGTTGTCAGGCCCAACCACATGCTTGCGGTACTTCACCCACCAAGGTCTAAACTGAGGTGAGCTCAGTGATCATCTTCTCAGAAATAATCTGTTCTCTTAACACTCAGAAAGCAAATTGTGGCAATGAGCCATCACAAATCCTCTTGGATCCCATGACCATATAACAGAGCTAAGCATGCACATGACAACACAACTCTAGGTTTGAAGCACACAGTTCCTTGACTACGTTCTTACCCAACTCCTACAAGCAAAACCAAAGATAAATGATTTGCCATAAGGTAAGTCACAGGTGCTAGTCAGAACTTGTGGCCAGACACCATCTCGCAGCTCCAGCTACTTCAGTTGAAGAAGTGACTGTCCTCAAGCCCACTGCTTATTTGGACAGATCTGGGGAGATTACCAACCTTCAAAGCTGCCAGCAGAGACATTTAGATGATGCTCCCTTGCCCATTTCTGTCAAAAACAGCCAGGTGTGTGAAGACTTATTATTTAAAATGTTTAAGCAATCTCTGCTAATTCTGACCATAGGAACAGCTGTCAGAGTTGTGGTTGGAGAAGCTGTGATCTGTGGCTCAGAGGAGGAGAGAAGAGTAAAAATGAAAAGTAGATGTCCTCCTGTGTGACCAAAGGGGAGCCTCTCTGATCATCAGCCAGGGAGTGCTGGCAGCACACGTTGTGTTATATATTCAAACAGCAATGGAAGGGAACGACTGTAAAAGTGCTGAAGTGCAGGAAAGCTCTGAATTGTCTATGCTTTCAGACAGAGCAACTGAGGCACAACACCCTCCTTAGGGCTGCATGAGGGGGCTTTGGAGAACTTAACCTTATTCCAGCTTCCTCAGGGGGACCATAGATGGGTGGTTGTGGAACCTACCCTTTCTAATGGAAGGGTTCGTGAGGAAAGCACAGGGTGGAGAAAAAACAGAAGTTATTAATTGGAAAAAGGAGTAGATCCTGAGTAGTCCTGCATACCAGTAGTCCTGTCATAAACAATCCCCTCTTGCAAATCCCACAAACCCACCAAAGCAGTTTCTCAGTCAATTCTGTTCTCTTTCAAAAGACTTGTATTTCTTAAAGCAATGCACCTAGCCCTCTGTAAGGGGAAAAACTGCTGGTGCCACAAAGCATATGGGTAGGGAGTAGGTGAGGAAGTGGTTAAAGACAAAACAAGAATATGTAATGGCAGAGAAAGTGTTCACTGCTCTAAGGCTGGAGAAGGTCATAAGGGACAGTGGCACGTAACCAAAGAAATGATAAATGGATTTGGCATCCACATTAACTTCTCAGTAAAATCCCATGAAGACTTTTGCTGGCTTTTCTTACCATGTGTGCACAAATCCAAAACACACACGCTGCGTTGATTCAATCCACCACAGTGCTTTTCAGTGGCTGTTTTTGCTCGGGTTTGAGGCCTCATTTCTTCCTTTTTTTCTTTTCCTTCCCTGCAAAGATAAAAACCTTCTCCCCTTCTTGCAAAACTCTACCTGAAAAATAATTCTGTTTATCCAGAAATGCTTCCCAGCCCTCCCTCTTGCTGAGCAGAAAGCAGTAAGTGCTGTGAAGGAGCCAAACTGTGAAAAAATTTTGGAGAGAAAGCACTGCAATTGCTTAGGCTGGCTTCTCACATCACGTTACAACAGTCGGTCTGCACAGCATGCTGAGTAAGTGCAGGGCTCCTCCACTTCCCTAACTCAGTGATTTCATTTTTTAAATGGATGTCTGTAATTATAAATGTATAACGGGTTTGAAAAATAATCTTATCCTGGGCAAACGGAAAACCTAAATCATCAACTTTGGCAAATGAGGGGTTCTGCTAAAAATAATTGTAGTATTTCTGGTTTTGCAAAAAACCCCAGTATTTTCAAATAAATTGGAGACTCATGTATCTCAGTGGCATCTTCCTGAGCTTAGAAGCAGCAGACAGCAATAGTCTCTTGCTCCTTACAACCAAGAACAGCAGAATGAAATTAATAAGCACAGGCAATTTAACCGCTCAGTGATGAATTTACCAAAGGCACTAATGAAAAAGACAATAATCCTGCCAAGTATAAACTGCTGGTCTTTGGAAGAACCATAAGGAACTGCTGAGAAATGGAAGAGGAGGCAGCTGGCAAGGCAGGAGGACTGAAAAAGGCTGAGGAGGGGACCAGAGCCGCAGAGACTTCCCCTTCTGCAGCCTCAGAGGAAGTACTAGAGGGATGGGGAACTTACAGCTCTTAAACTGGTCAGAGAGTATAGCAACAGAAGAAATAATAGCTTTCCCCTCTTAGCACTTGGAATAAGAGTGGATAATGAAACTTTTAAGCATTTACTAGCAAGACAAAATGCTCAGTGAATAGACAGCATTTAGTTGGCAAATGTGGGCCAGGAATAAGTAGCAGCACTGCTCCCCCAGAATGTCTGCCTCCTGGGAGAGCCAGCGGTGTGCCACCCAGGGTCCCCATCGGGGTAAAAATCACTGCCTTTGCTACTGGCTGTCTGGTTTTTTCTTCACTCTGTAGTTTTGTTAAATTCCTAAGTTGCGAAAAACTCCGAACTTTCAAAATGGAACTCAGAAGTTTGAGAACAAACAGGAGAAAGGTTCAGTTTCCACATCACAACTCTTTTGCAAAATTGTATTTTGGGCAATTAAAAATACATTATTAGCTCCAGAAGGGTGAGGAAAAAATGAAACCTCATAGTTTGATAGATGAAGTATGACAGTTTGACTATTAATGCAACAAAATTAATACAAAAAAATAATTCTGAAAGCATTTGTTCTATGGGTCACATGGAGAGAAAATGCAAGGACCACTTCGGGTAAGTAATATTTGGTAGCAAAATATTAAAAAAAAGACAAACACGTAATTTTCTTATTTGAAGAGAGGAACAGCTGGTATGTTTTAGAGAAGAAAAACATCCAGACTCTATCCTTGCTGTTTGAGAGTTGATCTTTTCTTAATAGGCTTTTCCAAGATTGGCTGGTGCCTTACTCAGCAGCAGTTTGCAACAGAAGAGGAAGCTGCTGCTAAGCATCGGCTAATGAATTCTGAAGTGCCAAGAAGTAGTAATATCAAATATGCATATCTATATTTTTGGGAAGTACATACAGAAAGGACAGGAATTGTGATACAGCTGTTGGAAAAAAATAAAAAAAAGAAAAAAACAAAACCACTGCAAGATTTCCTCTTCATTTTAGGGCTCCCCCTCCAGAACAATATTTAACAACATGAATTAAGAAAAGCGCTCTGCTAATAAGCTGAGCTGTCCTACCTTCTGGAGGAGAGTATAAAACAGGCATTTTATAACAGAAGATTTTGTAGACACAGACTTTGTTTTCCACATCAACTGCAACATTCCCTTTTGTAATTTATACTGTAGTTTGAAAATGCCAGGAATTGAAGGGTTACACAAGCTTCTGCTGTGAAACAGAAATTGGAAGGTGCTTCCATATTTCTCTCTAAATTAAGATGAAGCCAAGAGATCAAATATATTCTAATTAATGGAAATTTTAAAAAGCCTTCTTTTCAGTGAGATTGTGGTACAGTGGCTTCCTTCTGTGATCAGCTTTATATTCTTGATTGAATATCTCAGCTTGTTTTATTCTAATGATCAAAACCATACTCACAAAGGTCCCCCACGTTCACGTACCAATTTTCAAGACGCCAGCCTTTAGTACCAATATCAAAGTTGTCAGCATGAGTGGTTTCTATGCATCACATGACTGGAAGCTTTTTGAAGATGGCTGAACGAATCTTATTCATTCACCATGTTCCCCTTGGAGGTTATACATGCCTCTGTTTACAAGTATGCTAGAACTTGCTACATGCTTTCTTGTAATGTTCTTCCAAGTACCTATTCATCTAGAGAGACCACCTTAAGATGCAGCATCTGACCAGGTCCTCCCTTACCCCCTCACTCATGCAAGAAGCCCTGGTCTTGTACTTCTACACACGGAGAGCCAAGCAGAGGTCCCTGCCTGCCTTGTGTCCCTTGTTCTGTACATGGTCTCTCCTCCTTTCCACAGAAAGCTGTCACGGTTTGGTTCAAATCCATGCTTTGTGGCTCCTGCTGGAAAGCATAGGGCCCAAATGAAGGGTGTAATTCAACTAGTAGTGTCAGCAGCTGCTTCCTACCATGTGCTTGCCAGCAGATATAGGTGAGGAAGCCAAGAATGTGTGTATATAGAGGCACATATGTTACCATTTTCTCCTTTCTATTGTACCTCCCTGGCCAGCTAGGTCAGAAGTCGGTGGCAGGGGTGCCAGCAGCATTTGAATGGCATACAGCAGGATCGGGGGCTTGGGGCCAAGGGATATGCAAGAGGCAGCAGTTCTTGGCTCTCATGGGGTTTCAAAGTGCTTCACCTAGAGACAAGGCACGATGGCCTCCAACAGCATGTCGTCTCTTCAAGGGCCAGGAGTTTACAGGCACAGCCTTCATAGATCAGCCTCTTCATCTGAGAAAGCAAAACCTGGCATAGCCCTCTGAAGAGACTGCCAATCTACAGCTGCTAATTTATGAATTACTAATTCATAAATGTGGAGCTTTGGGGAGGTCTCTATGTTAGAAAAGCAGCACAGTCTTTCTCTTTCTGACAAGCAGAAGCAGTACAGCAGGGGGTGGTGGGGTTATGATACACTCCACCCTCCCTGTTGTCCAGCACTCACGTGCATGGTTTTGAAATCTCTTCTCTACAACGACAATTCAGAGGCACCACTCGGCTGCCCGCCCTGCTAGCCTTAGGACTACTGCAGCACCTCATGAACTTTCATCCTCTCCCAACCTATTCACCTTCATCAAATGAACATCAAAGCCTCCCCTGAAGTGTTTGGGAGAGAAAGTTAACATTTACTATATATTAAATGTGAACTGAATATACCTCAGTTAACCTTTGCTTTCACATACAAGTCAGAAAGTTGAATCATACTGGGACAGGACTGACCTACTCACAGGTTTTGTGCAAGTTATTGAGGTTGCTTAGTTATTCCTTTTAAACCAGACTCTTAAGAGCCTGGCACACAAGGCTGCAGGGGAGCCTCAGTGTTTCTGAAAATCTCATTAGGCATCTAGCTGTAATCCAAACCCACAGCCTTAACATACATATATCTGACCTTTCATTACTAGATGCATGTTCTGCAGAAGAGATGCTGTTGTGAGAGCTCTGCCCTGTCTCCTGTGGACATTCTCAAATAGCTACATTAGACATCCTGAGGTGCTGAGAAACTCCATCACTGCAAGGGAGAGGAGAGGACAACACACAATAAAAATATATTAAATGGGGCCTATTTCAGCTTCTGGTATCTTCAATTAGATTAACAATAATTCTGGGTTCAGAAAAAAAACTGGACACTTCTGAAACTTAAGCCCTTTTATTCAGAATTAACTGCATGACTGCATACACAACTGAGGCACCTTCTGCACAGCCAGTCCCTCTGCCAGCAGCTGACTAAGCCTCAAGGATGGAGGGAAAGATGGGAGAAAGAAGCAGGCTGGATTTTTGCCTCATCTGCCAGACTTCTCCCTAAGATTTAAAACTTGACTTGTAAGGAATGAGTTGTTGTTACAAATTCATTTTAAGGCAGAATATAGCAAATGCTACCCCCAGCTCTGCAGCAGCAGGGCAGATGTAGGGATCATAAAACCAAGGGAGGGAAAAAAAAAATAAAGCAAAAACTTGATTCCTTACATACTTGATTCCTTACATGGCAGCTTAAGAGAGCACATAAGGATACTGAACCTCACATTTATATTTTTCATGCTGAAGGCAAATAAATCACATTAGATGCTGACTCCTTAAACACTTAGGAAAGATATAAGCACTACTAACTCACCGCTGGCACAACTCCCCCGACTTTTAACAGTCAGTTTATTTAAAACCTGCACACTAGATTTGAGCCTTCTGCACGGTGAGGTCTAGCATGCCAAGTTGCAACCCAAAGTGACTCTTACTACCAGACTATCAACCCCAGAAAATAGGGCTAAGGGTTCATTATGAACCTGGTGACAGACTCCTAATTATAGTGGTGCTATCAAGCATGATAAAGGCTGGTTGGTTTTATTTTAGTCTCATCCAAAGACTTGTTGGATGCTGGATTAGCTCATCTTTTCACTCCTGTTGAACTGCCATATGTTCTTTTTCTCCTTTATGTAGCATTTGGCAGGAGTTATTTGTCAGCATTTAGAAAAAGAAAACATGTCTGCTGAAACTTCATTTCTAGTTCTTTCCACGCAAAGTTTCTTGTTTTATCTGATAAAGCCTCAGAAATTGCATTTTCGTGTCTAAAGCAAAACTAGATAAGACAAGGCTGCTATTAAAACATGAAATACGGACACTCTTACACTGTCCTGATCACAATACTGTGGCACAACATTTCAGTTTACTTCAAAGAAACTGATACCTCTGTAAAAGCTGTCTCTTTCGCCCTCCCCTTCCACATCAATTCTGCCCGATTTCATATCCACTTCAAATATCTGCAAGTAAATCAGAGCAAAACGTAGCATTTTACTAACAGATTTGATTATTTATTCATCACTACCATCTACCAGCATTGTTGCAAAGATCCAAGTTGCACAAAACAAGTCACAGGAATAAAAACAATATTGATGTAAGGGCTTTGATAAAGCCTCTTGTTTGGCAGCTATAGAACCACTGACTTTCACAAGCTCAGCTAATGCACCACAGCAGAAAGGATTTTATTGCTTATTCTAATCCCGGAAATCAGAGAACAGGAAAGAAATAAGCAGCACCTGTATGGGGACAAACCTGGAAAGCAGTTAGCAGCATCTTTGCTGGGCAGAAAAGGGAGCCTCAAATGTTATTACTGTATTTTCTAGGTTTTGGAGGAAAGCTGAAGCAAAAGAAGAGCTTCGCAGAGGTAGCCAGAGGAGAGGGAGATTATTTCAGATGCTGTAAAAACATGCCTTGGAGAGAGAAGGGAGGTGGCATCACCAGCCTCAATTATGGAGCAGAGCTAGGAACGAGCAGTTTGCTACCCCATGCGATTTGAATCGGCTGTGCTCAGGTCATCTCTTCCCAATGCCCTTCCTCCCCTGTCTCAGCTTCCTCTTCAACGAGAGCACTTCTGCCATGGCAAGCAAAGCATTCTCCCACAGGAATCCCCTGTGAACGACATACTCTCCCAACAAATGACAGGGACTCTCCAGATGGAAAGAAACACAGTTTATTTCAGAGGAGAGAAAGAAGGGGCCTTGAAAGGCCCCCAAAAGTGGCCTAGAGGCAAGACAAGGAGAACTAATAGAGCACTTTTGAAAAAAGGAAGGTCACCTGTCACAACTACTATTCAGCTCTAAGTGGTTTTATTGATGGGTCATTAAAGGATTCCCATCCACCATCAGCCTGAGAATGGTTTTACAAAGCAGATAATAGGAAAAAAAGGAGAAAACATCTTGCACTTTCTTTCAAACTACATGTGTTTGTCAGCCTTTTGAGTTATATTGTTTTACTTTTTGTCCATAATTTCCTCTATCTGTGTGGGCTTCTCATGCCGACCAGGGAAGCAGGAGAAGCACTGCCTGTTAAAAAAATTGTGACTATAAAAATACAAAATTGCCTTAGGTTTAAAGTGTCTTAACCTGATATCACTATGCACTGAGAAGGCACCTAATGAAGGTATGAGTCTTAATTAAATTTTCAAATATTTTTTTTAAATTTAAGTGTGGTCTTCCTACAGCCATGCCTCATCTCCAACTGTAAGCTCATGTGTTTGGATGGCTGAACTCAGCTGTAACCCAGTTTCCCTGGAAATAAGTAATATAATTGATTTCATGATTCTCTGAGCCCTTTGGTGTAGGCTTTCAGCTGCCCTACTATTTGCAGCTGTATATATGCAGTAGATAAAGACTCATACTGCTTGTATGCCAACTCCGAGATGCTAAGTCTGCAGATTTTAGGAGCTCTACAAGACAAGCCATGAGATGCTCCTGCAATGTCCATGTAAGTAGGCTAACAGAAAACTGAAAGGATAAGGCAGTTTTGAGGGCTAGACTGTAGCTACTGTAACCAGTGGGCTGGCAGCATTGCTAAAAGCAGAGACAGATTTCCTTGCTTAGCTGAAGAGGCTTAGATGTTTTTTCTACTCTTCCATCCCAGCCCCTGGCAGTGGCCAGAGGAACATGGAGCCTGGGCCCCTGAGGTGGATGGACCAAAATCTCACCAGCATCTGCAGTGATGCACAGGCAGAAGTAGCACCCAGCTTCAACAGTGTCTTTATAGAAAAGCAAAGAATAACTAAAGAGCCACATGGTACCCAAGAAAAACCTACAGTGAACAAGAGCAAAAGTAGTTTGATTTTGATTGCTTGTAGTATTCTATGATAATAATCTGATTTCTACCATAAAGTCCAGAAAAAAAACCAGAAACCATTGACAAGCACTATTAACAATTTTGATTATTGGCTTGGACTTTGTAGCTTAACACAATAGTTACAAGAAATGCATTAAGCTAAGGGATACTGTGAATATGGTATAGATGTATACACATCTACTATCTCTAAAGACCTCTTCCTATACTACAGATGCCTATTACACACACCTTAAACCTCTCCAAAGCACACAAAAATTGCTCTCACGGTCACTATTGCATTCTGCCCCATTTAAGTCTTTCAGCCTCCTCCTCTGTATGGCCTGAGCTCAGCTGAGAGCCACAGGGAAGCCAAGCATCATGCGTCCCCAGGCACCCGCATGCAGACCTGGGCTCCTGGGGCTGGGTAGGAACCGGCTTCCCCACCGCAAGGACCAGACTCGCACAGCCCACAGGCATCACCTCTTTGGGGAAATTAGCTGCTACGAATTAAAGACCTGCTAGCTGGTGTTAAATGACATGTTTTGAGGACTTGCAGTTCAGCCTATTTTGGTTAATATTCATAGAAAGAGCACAAGCATCTCTGAGAGCGGCTCCCCCCTCTTGCCAAATCCTGCCTCTGAGCTGTTAAAAGAAAAGGTCACCTAAATTTAACAGGACTAACAAGATATTTTCTCAGTCCTCTTTCTTATAAACAGCTGAGCTACTCTGGCTAAATGCTGTTTTTTCTTTTTAAACAACAATAACAGAATATTCAGCATGAAGCAGACACCGAGTTAAAGAAATCTCAGTGCAAGCTGTTAAAATTTGGCAAACTTGTAAGCGGCTGAAAATAGAGTCTTATAATGGGAAGTGTCAAACAACCTTGATAATAGGCAGCATTACCAGTCTGCTCTGTAATTCTAAATTATGTTTTATTACAGTGTTAAATATGCCTGAGCTCCGTTTACCAGTTCCACCATTGCCAGCCCGAGAGCAGCTGCTGGCTGATGGCAAATTAACAAGTTGTAGTTTTCCTGGTGTAGACAAGAGGGTAGTTGTTTCTGGCTTTCAGCAGTCGGAGCAGGTTCATGTCAGTGGTTTTTATAGAGCTGAGCATGTTGGCGTATGGCCATTAACACATTTCTCAGGTGACTCCCTGCAGTAATGAGGTAGGCTGAACATATGAGAAGTAAGCTCAAGTTAGATTTTTCCAGAAGCCGGTGTAGATGCCATCAGCAGGTGATTGTGAAGAAAGTATCACAAAATACACACATTCCAGATTTTTTGCTATTTTGGAAAATAAATTAAAACTCAAGTGGACAGTCAGGAGGCCCAGAGCCTTTCCTGTATCACATGGTAAGGTTTATAAGGCCAGGCCCAGAAGAGGGTCCAGGGATCTTTCTTCTGCTACAGGGTAAAAAGTGGTCCACCTGTGCATTTGTTTCAGGAGAGGCCAATACCCATTACAAAGCCAAACCTTGAATATCACCAGTCTTTCTCCTGTGAAAGATGAGTCATATGATTGCCTAGACTAAAAGACTGGCACTTTGTAAGAACTGAGGGGTTTCAGCCAGTCTCCAAAAAGCTCTTCAGATAAATCATGAGAAGAGGCACTTTTTTTAGGGTGCCAGACTTGCATGGTATCAACCAACCTGTCAACACCAGGGGCCAGTCTGTAAGAAATGCTGCCGGTTCTAGGATAGTCCAAAATACTTAAAAACTATTAAAGCTACAGCCCACATTGTTCCTAGGGTGGAAAAAGTGTATGGGGGGATGGACATGACACCCTGCCCAGGCTGCATGCCCTGGAGAGGCCAGATTTTGGCCATCACAACAACTCTAGAAGCAAACCACCACCTCAGGTGTGCCAGAGTGCAGCTGCCCTGCGCCAGCAGTACAGAGGATAACACTTCATGTGAGGACAGATCAGGAGAGCATGAAAGATAAGTAGCTACCTGTCGGTGCTAGGCTGGGCACCCACTGGCATCTCTCCCAGCCAAGTCCCAGCAGGGAGCTGAGGCAGCTGCTGGCACAGCATCATGGCAACTCAAACATGGCCATATCCCCTTTCCTTTTTATCCCCCACTTACTTCCTCAGCCACTTCTACATTTTATCCTCCCCTCTGCAAACCACCTTCTTAGAGACCAAGGCCAAGGCTGGTGATGGTTTGGGGCCATGACACATAAGCTCCTGGAGGAACCAGAGTTGGGCCGTGTCGCTCAGCCTCCCATTTCTACATCTCCATAGTGGGACTAGCACTTCTCTCTGGCACAGAGTTATGGGATACATTTCTGAATGCTCAAAGCATCCATATATAACAGTAAAGAATCCAGAGAAAGATCCTCTAAGCAATGTACAAAAGCAAGAAGAACACATTCAATTCAACAGCACTGCTCAGCCTTTCGCCCTGGAGATCTCAGGAGGTGCATTATGAAGCACCGAGGCAGCGAGGACAGAAATTACTACAAACATAGGCAGGTGCTGCCCTGAAGGCTGCAAGCATGTGTTTTGGTGTGCTGGCACACAGAGCTGGGGGCCAGTTTCTAACTACTGGTAGTGCTGGCTCCTTTTTTGTCCAGTATGTGCACCAGCTAAAATGCAAAGTGGGCACTGGACATTTTTCAGAGAGATTAAATAACGTTTTGATCTAGAGAACAGAGGGCAGCAGCTTCAGAGGCTGCATGTTCATCCTGTTCTGATGATCAAGTCCCTTTGAGGTATCTCAGAGAGGACATGCTCAAAACACCTCAAGTCTCAGGCTATTTGGCTAATCTGGACACCTGAAGTCTTGCCTATATTCAGGGAGAGTATGATTTTTTTCTTCCTCATCTCTTACAATCTCTCAGCTTTGATCAACATTTCCCCCATCCCAGGAGAACTCTACTTCTCTCATGCTTTCTGTATGTTTTCCAAAAAGCAGGCTCCTCTGCTAACCAATTCACGCACCATCTGTGCCAAAGGACTGGCTGAACATCTCCCCAGCTTCAGAGACACTTCTTGCAGGACCCCCATTGCCTGTGAACAAAGTGTACTCTGAAAAGCATCAGACAACCCAGAACAGGTGGATTTTAATTCCAAGCCCACTGGGGCCAAGCTGAGAAGCTGCTGAACTCTGAAATGATCTGATACGGAAGAGTGAGAAGAAAGGGAGAAACAAATTGCTTTCTCATAGGAGGTAATGGGGACAAAGAAATAGATACAGCTTGGGCTAAAAACCAAGGCTCTCTTTCCTGCAAGAAGAAAGCGTTAGAAAATAACTTGATTTTTACAAGTAGTATCTCCGTGACAATAGGACTGAGACTCACTGGATTACTTTATCTCAGGGACAGAGATGCAGCAGACTCGATTTCTCTTTTAGATTCCAGGTAAAACTCTTCCATTTACAGTGGCTGATGTTTACCATTTATTTCTTCTGTAGTTCTCACTTCTACCCTTCAGAAAACAATCTTATTAGAAAAAATAGCCTTATGAGACAGGGCTTAAAAAACCCGCAGTCCTTCTAAAGGCTCTAACAGGTATCAAGTGCTGGGACTGAAGGAGTAGTTATACATTAAGTCTTTTTAGGCAGCAAACATGGCTTAAGAAATTTCCAGTTATGCTACCCACACCTTCCACCTCAGCTGTGCCAGTCCCTGTTCTCCACATTGTGAACTGGCACCTGAGACAACACAGATTAAAAAAAAACCACCAGCACCAACAAAAAACCTCTGCAAAAAGTTATTTATATTTTAATGTAAAGTAATCAACTTATTTCAGTTGTCTGTGGTCATACAAGCACTCAGAGCAACAGAAGAAGGAAGCATCCTCCTTAGGATTACCAGGAGAAAGGCACTTAGGGGAAAGCTTAAGATACAGTTATCTCTCAGGACCACAAAGAGATGTGAAGTTTGGAACACGACTGGAACCTGGTACACCTGCGTCCCAGTTCTGCCTATCTTCCTATAGCACTGATACGCACATAGCAGAGCAGTCATTTACAAAACATCTTGCAGTTGTTCAGTACACAAGTATTCCTGGTAACTGTGTCAGCCAAAGCTAAAAATAAAAATATAACCATTAGTCACATGGGGACTATCCAAAAGCCTGGACAACTCATTGCAGGAAGCTTCTCTGAGAAGAAAGGACAATGGTAATAGCATCCAACAGCTCCTGAAGCTATGACTGCCGAGATGGTATTTCTTTCTTATATAACTTTCCCTCCTATAATAGGATATGTAATCATAGAATCACAGAATGGTATGGGTTGAAGGGACCTTAAAGATCATCTAGATCCAACCCCAGTGCCATGAGCAGGGACCTTCCACTAGACCAGGTTGCTCAAAGCCTCATCCAGCCTGGCACTGAACACTTCCAGGGAGGGGGCATCCACAGCTTCTCTGGGCAACCTGTTCCACTGTCTCACCACCCTCACAGTGAAGAATTTCTTCCTAATATCTAATCTAAACCTACCCTCTTCCACTTTAAAGCCATTACCCCTTGTCCTATCACTATCTGCCCTTATGAAAAGTCCCTCCTCAGCCTTCCTGTAGGCCCCTTCAGGTACTGGAAGGCTGCTATAAGATCTCCCCAGAGCCTTCTCTTTTCCAGGCTGAACAGCCCCAACTCTCAGCCTGCCCTCATGATGCTCATCTCTCCAGCCCTCAGCTCAGCGCTCTAGCCCTCTGATCATCCTGGTGGCCCTCCTCTGGACTCACTCCAGTAGGTCCGTGTCCTTCTTATGTTAGGGATCCAGAACTGGAAGCAGTACTGCAGGTGGGGTCTCACAAGAGCACAGTAGAGGGGCATAATCACTCCCCTCAACCTGCTGGCCACATATATATAATATATATTACACATATGTATATGTTGGTCCCTCCATATTGATAAGGATTTTTCCTTGCAAACTACTGTTTACTTCAGAGGAGCACCCTCAGCAGTTGAGAAGATCCTTGTTCATGCAGGAAGGTATAAGACAAAATGATTGCTCTACACGCAAGGAGGAGAAATAACTACTTTGTCTCAGTTCTCTCACTGAAGTACACTGCAAATTGAGAGAGCTCTCATTTATAAGATGTCCATCATAGATTTCTTAAAAATATGCATGTTGCTATGGAATGCTTTCTATTTGAAACGTGGGAAGATCTGGAGGTCAGAGTGGGAGAGAGAGGGACATATTCCAGTCCTCTGACTGTTTTAGGGAAGAGCCCAGCTATAGCTTCATTAAGAAATTGGAGAGAATAAACAAGAAAGTGAAATAAAGTGCTGCAACAAAAACTTGATGGAGCATACCAGGAAACCCAGGCAGTTTTGCTGGCAAAGTAGAGAAACAAGCAGAGGTCACACATGCAGCAGCTCCCTCATCTCCTCTGTGCAGGGGAGAGCATGGCCACCTTCCAGCTCCCTCCATCCCTCCCCAACCCACAAACTCCCTTCCCAGCCTGCCATCTCCCTTTCCAGCCTGCCATCTCCCTTCCCACTGCTCTGGCGAGGACTCCTCTTTCTCTTTCATTCCTTTGCCCCTGCAAGTTGCCAAGCATGTAAACAAGCCCCAAGAGCTGAACATGTCTGCAGCAGGGAGTGGGGACAGGACGTGATCCCGTGCTGTGTTAACAGACCACAAGTGTTGCGTGCAAGAATCACTGTTCTGATACTGTTGTGAATATTACTAACATTCCTGTGAGTGTGAGCGTGTGTGTTTATACATATATTATATGGATACCTTGTTTCCTCAGCTAGCTTTCTACTCCACCTCTCTTCTCCAGCATACACATCCTTAAATGAAATAAACAGCCACTAGCAGTGCAAGAACATTAAGACTCAACTAGAATAGAAAGGAGAACAGCAAGTTAATATGCAACAGCAAAATATCAGAGCCAGCTGAAATAGCACCACTATTCAGCTTTCTTAATGGCTATCTGAAATCTGTTTCAAGATAAAAGGCATCCACTAAGACTAAGTGATGCTAAGAGCAGGAGGAAAGAGCTTCAAAGAACTCACTTCATAAATATCCCTCAATATTGCAGGATATTACCCTCAAATTAAGTTAAATCAAACCACATCTGAGAGATTAGACTATGGTTGAATTGCAGGTACCAATAGTGACAGCAGCAAAATATACCACCCTGATTGTCACTAGGTCACTGTTATGTGCTCATCCGTCACCTTTCAGAAAAATGGAGAAGTAAATGTTCCCAAAAGCTGCCATTAACACAGCACAGGCTGCTGGGCACACCTGGCTCAGGTACCCCAACTTTAGTGGTGGCTTCCCACCTACCAGCCTTCTGATGGAAAACCTGAGGCTTTCAAGCACATCGAGGCAGAGGCTCTGTCACTGCCTCACCCTACCACAGCAGTATTTTGCCTGAGCTTTGAAAGTCAGCAGGTACTGTTTTCTAAGCAAGTTACAGAAGATGTTATACAGCATTTATTAAAGTTAAAATGTTGAAGATCTGTCAGACTGAAGCATTTGCTCCCACGAGAAGCCACCAGGGTTGAAGACCGGTTAAATACCACATTTGAAGAACATATCAGAAGACAAAGAATGAAGTATTTCAGCAATATTTAGGAACTGTGAATGTGGCTACTGTGGCAATTGCAGGTCATTTAATTCCACACTGATTTTGAGCAACAGAACCTGTATGTTCATAGAAAGTGAAGACCATACAGAATTAAGGTACAGAATTCTCAGTAAAACAGTCCATATAACTTTATGAAAATCAGACCTATAATCCTACCCAGAAAATGTCCCCAGCCTGATAAATTTGGTTAATAAAGGTGCATGGTGTCTTCCAACTAGACCAAGAGTGTATAAGCCTCTTATAAGTAACCACATTACTTAAAGAGAGATGCTACACAAGTCAACAAAGGAGATTAAATATTCATCACTCTCGACCACTGGCATTCAATCCAGGATATATCAGCTCCCCTATTCTTTATGGGAATCGAGACCTGAAGCACAAGTCTTCCAGGAATGTAGAAGTCCTATTTAAGAAAGTCAGTGCTGCTATAAATCTACTGTACCACCAATTTTCACATGACCTGCACAAAAGGAGAAGTCAGGTTCAAAAGTGTGATGATGTGGATCACACAGTACAACAGACTCAGTTGAACAGCAGCACTATTACTGCAACCAAACAAGAGCTCACAAAAAGCAGACCCAAAATTTAGGTCACAGTGTTAGAATGTAATTTGGAAGACAGCAATGTAAAAGAACATTAAGGTCACAGTGGTTTGCCTGCTAGCACAAGCGCTCGGGGGAAGTGCATAGAGAGCAAACAAGATACTCCAACACACGCAGCATCGAAGTACCATGTTTAAATTGTGATCATGTCATTTAGCATTGGTCTTCCTAGAAGACCTGCTCCTGACTGCTTGCATCTAATGTCATTAAATCAGTAAGAGCTCAGACAAAAGTGATAGGATCTATTTAAGAACTAGACTTAAAGACAGATACTATAGCAAATCCATTTAATTTATCCCAGAGAAGGTAAAGAGAGGATGATAAAGAGGTGATGATTGTGGTCTGTAAGTGTCAGCTTATACGTGATAAGTCTTTTTCCTAGAGCTGATTTGATCAGAAAATGCCACTGGACAGAGCATTGGCAGATTTGATAAGACTGAAAAGAAGTTTCTCAAGTCCTTGATGCTATGAGCTATTCTGGTAGCCATCAAACCAGGGGATCTCCACATCAATCATCTCTGCTTTGCCTAAATTGGAACAGAATTTTCAAGTTCAGTCTTTTATCTCCCAAACAAGAAACTAAACCACCAGCTCCCCTACTCTCTCCTACCCACCAGAGCTGTTCCTCTTCACATACAGAAATGACTTCTGGACCAGAGGAAGGAAGGAAGGAAAGAGAAAGGACAGACTGATGGGGTGGACTAACATTTTGTGCAACCAGCTGCCCAGCTCGGGCTTGAAGGTACTCCCCAAATCCAGGCACCCCCACACCTCACAGATAAAAGCCCTTGAGAAAAGACCACTGGCTACTCCAGAGCCAATGTTCTTCACAGGAAAAACAAGGCAAACCAATGGCTTGGGCTCACCTGCATCTTAACTAAGGAAAGAATCCAAAGTGCTTTGTTCAACTCAAAATTAACCACTACAGACTGTCTGATTTTTCCTGGGTTTTTTTCCAGTCAGCCTCTCACCTTTTGGTCAATCAACTGCTTCTGTAGGTCACCTCTGACCTTCAAAGCAAAAAGTGCAGCTCATTTCCATAGACACCTGAGCCCAGCCTCTTCCAGAGCCAACCCAAGTGCTTCCTTTTTCAGTGGACAGCCTTTGCTGCTCTGACCTTCCTTCCCTCACAACATTTACTCATATTTAAGACATACTAAGAAAAACAAAAATGTGACTTCAGCTCAGGAATAATTAAGGAGCATTCACAAAGCATTCAACATACATAGTAGAGACCAAGTAATGTACTGCAACCAACTTCTCTAAAGTCGTGTCTTTAGCTTTTGAGCCTGCTAGTTACTGGAATACGACACAATTTTTAATTATACTGCTACTATGAAGTGGTAATGAGCATTAGCTGATGACTCAGAATAATAATTACTAGGTGGTGCTATCATGAAGGTACAATTTTAGAAGCCAAGCAGGTGTTACTTTCCTGAATGATTCAAAAATCACAAGCAGCCAATCCTCCAGCTAATTGCACGCGGAAGCTATGTGCATCTGAAATGCCTTTTTCAAATGTCCAAAAGGGGCCGAGAAGGAAGTTTTTCCTTAATACTGCTAAGCTGATTGGTTGTCAGTGTTCAGAAATAATTCCCCAAGTACAAGATTTGGCTTTTTCATGATGTGTCAAGCATCTGCCTCTTAAAAAGGTTAGGTTGCCTTTTCTTGGAGAAAGAAACATTTCAGGCTTGCATCCACCTAAACCTCCCACAGTTTCCCCCATTTCAGAGTGTCAGTCATTTTGTATCAGTGGCAACAGCAGCAATAAATGCCTACTTGCAATTACAGCATTAAGATTTTTACATTACAGGGGCTGTAATAAAGAAACAAAAATGCATTTTAAAAGGGGCTCTTTTTAAAGAAAGGGAGTATGTATTCAAAAACAGTAACCCTGAAAATCGTGCAGAACATTCTTGTAGCATTGAGTTCTGGTAACTTGTTGGAAAATACTTGTCATAAAAGGCTTCTCTTTCCTCCCCAATTGTTCTCCGGGTCACCCCCTTACATTGCAAATTGAATTACGAGAAGGTTTCAGTGTCTCATTTTCTAATGAAAAGCCAGCTGACTGGGAATATATCTATCACATTTGTACTACAGACTATTTCAACATGAGATTGTTTGTGACAGCAATTCAAAAGTACTGGATCTCCCAACTCTCTTCTTCCCTGGGTGCTTCAGTAGTTCTTTTTCAATCACTCTTGAAATAGATGTATGATGGAGTTACATGGGCCTTGCTATGGGAACGATAGATAGCAGGTAAGTGTGGGGTTTTTTTAAAAAAACCCACAACTTTTCCTTTTGCATAGCGTATCTTAAATCCACACCCACATCACTGCTATTTAAACAATTCAATTAAAATTCTGGGTGATAGCACACTCTTAATTTCTTTCTTGATTAACTGGTGTACAAAATGAGGCTGAATGGGAAATCCTTCCCCCACAACAGAGTGATTTCCTCTCCACCCCTGCCTCTGAGAGGGTTTGCAGGGAATTAGTGATAGAGGCAAGAAACAACAAAACCCTGGGCGTGTTGGGCCACCAGTCATGCCGTGGGCTGGCAGAGGATTCCTGCCTTCCACCGCAGACATGCCCACGGTGACTAATGCCTTCAAAGCCTGCAACCTGGGATCACGTTCATCCCATGGTTACGTCATTTTTAAAGCATCTAGTGGTAATTTAGAGATCTAAACCTAAAAACCAGCCAGGCGTGTACTTTGGAAGTCTACTATACAGAAAAGCAGCAATGTAGTCAAAGGTAAAAAAAATAAAATTGAAGTTTACCCTTTCAAAATTTGAGCTGGGGAGTTTACCTGTTTACTACCTTGTCTAGAACACCAAAAAAGATGAATTAACACACTGTTTCATCTGGCAGTAGAGCAATACAGAAGAGATGTTCGCACCAGTAGATAGATGAGCTTCATTACTTTGGAGCTAGTTTCTTGTACAGAGATGCTGTACCAATTTAAGGCCCTTAATAAAGCAGATTATTTATTATCACCACAAGCAATCTCCACAATCAGATGTATGATTAAATTACCTCATGTCAGGTGAGCTGCCCTCATGGATGATGTACATCCAACTAGCCTGTCCCAAGCACAAAGCAAATTTCTCTTAGCCCTCCTCCAGCTCCCTTGCACGTACACTGGCTCAAAGCTCCATGGTGGGCTCCTCAGCTTACGCGTGCACCAAACTTGTGTCTCAGCGCTCAGCTTGGGAACCCCCAGCACAGACCTGCAGAGCTATTTATTATTGCATCTAGTCTAAAGACAGCAACTTTTAATGAAATTAATCACATTTTATTCTCTTGGGCACCAGTGGAATGTACAGAAGTGCACTCAATTTAGGGTGTAATTCAGGAAATGTAATTACATTAAAGATATTTAAATGTTAATCTGTAACAACATTTGTCCCTTATTCCAGTAGGATTTGTTTCCCTTCCCCTTGAGCCCTTCATCACACAATGCCACCTACGTTAGGAGGCTGGAAGCAAAAGCAAGGTGGTAACATTACAAAACCTGGGCACTTAGCCTGGAGCCTCTCTTCACACCTGTGATCATCTGCAGTCACCCCTCGCCACCCATTGCTGAGCGAGCTCAAGACACATTTGAAAGCCAGCCCAGCATACTCACCGTCATTATGCTAAGCCATTCTGATGAAGGTCCGCGATACCTACCTACTCTGACACACAGCTTTTTTTGTTGGTTAGAAACCCAAGAGCAAAAATAATAAGACAGACAAAACATCCTCTGGCTCAACACCCTTCCCCAAGAACAGACTTCATCTCACTTTTTGCTGAGCAGCCCAAACTAATCATGAGGTTATTTCTGTTTTCAAGGAGACAGAGCCCTCCTGGGGGCAATTCAGCTCCCCTACTTTAGGTGCTTATCTCAGGCTTGCATGAATCACCTCAGCCTTCCCTTCCCTCTCTCCCCTGATGACAGAGGTTACCTTAAATAACCATACAGAGCTAGAAGTCAGGTGTCTTGCTGGAGAGAGTCAGGGAAGATGAACCACATTTTAACAGTGATGAGCAGCAGCCACTGAAGATCATCCATTTTGCATCCCAAACACCTGACTGGACTCCTAGGAAAATGGATTTCAGGACTTTCTAAACTGGAAGTTGCATCAAGGCTTAAAAGTTACCAAAGGCATTATTTGCTATGTATGTGCCTAGTCTCTCCTTTGTATCACTGGCATCCAAAAGCTTCCTGCAGCAATTTCATGATTTAACTCTGCCTTGAACAGAAGAAGGGGCAGAAAAAGGAGCTGGATTTACTTTTCATTTAAGCCTGCTGCCTGATAATTGTATTGTTCCTAGTCTTTACTTTTAAGTTACATCATACTTTCTCTCTCTTGTTCCCCCCCACCCCCCAAAAAACCCCCCCAAAACTGCATAGTCTTTCTTCAAAGGAAAGTTACCTCAATTTTCTTCATCCTAAAGTATCCTACCCTTTCCTATTTCTGTTTTTGTTTTGAGGTTGGATGACCAGAATTCCCCACACTATCCAAGATGCAAATATTTATGGATCTGTAGCATCATAGGTATAATTCTGATTGTGTTCTCTGCTCCTCTACCAGGATTTCTTATTGTTCTATATACTCTACCGAGCACCACTGCACACTGAACTGACATTTACAAATTCTCCACTGTACCTCCAGGAAGTTGTTGGGTTTTTTAACCCCTCAGCAAGAAGAGGATTGTTTCCTTTTCCCCTCCATGCATTATTTTGCATTCATTGACACCGAATTTCATTTGCCCATATTTCCAACTCTCTATCAAAAGATTCTCTACAGGTTGTTAAGGGCAGCTTCAGGTCAGGTTATTGTAAATAATTTTGATATCCTTTACAAGTTCTGTGATCTACTTAAATCATTGATGAATATGTTGAACAGCTACAACAACACCACAGATCTTTGAATCCTTAGCAATAGCTGCTACAGAACAGGGATGCTAATCAGGTATTCCAGTTCTGTTTCCTATTTTAACCACTTAACAATTTGTGAGAAGACTTCTTCCATTCCCCATTAACTGTGGTTCTAACATATTTTGTGAAATACAGCTTGTACTTTTATTTTCAAAGAGTTTTTGACAAGGTATCGGCTGGATCTGCTGTATCCATATAGTAGCTTCCTTCAGAAACTTCCAGATTCACAAGAAACAAATTCCCTTTACCCGAGACATGCTGTCTCCTCTCTTGTGCATTAGACTTTTGTTACCTACTACTTCTATTCCTATTCTGATTTCTACAAAACTACCTAATACAGGAGCCAGATTTACTGATAATCTCCTCACATGACCCCAGAAGCCCTCGCTAGATTGGTATATTATTGGTTTATTGAAGCAGACGGCCAACTACAAGCAATTTCTTATTTTCATTCCTTTAGAGCTCTTAGATGAGCAGCATCCAGCTCCAGTGCCTTGTTACCAGAATTTTATTTTTTTTTTTTTTGTGAAAAGCCTGTTAGAACTGAGATTTCAAATAGAGCCAGGCGACTATCAAAGAGACATGTCTGGTCCAGTGAAGACAAGTCCCTGCGATCCAGCTGCCTTGAAGGTACCAACAGAGATTTTAACAAAGCTAATGATCTGTAGCTTAAGAGGAGCAAAGGCATGAGAAAGGAGGGAGTACAAGGTAAAAGGATAAGGGATGAGTCATACTATTCAAAATAACTGACATCTAAGCTTCTCTTCATTGTGGCGCCTAATAACATGCGTGTCCTCAGCCCATTCAAATTGGAGGATAAGGGTGCAGGCAGGAGTTCTATTACGAACTATTGCATAAAGCTGCCACCCTTACTCCCCTAGGATGAGATGCCCTTGTGCACAGTAAATCGGTCAACCCAGATGATGCATCATTTCCCAGACACAGCAGGGATTTCCAATACTAGGGATCCCGCATCACTTAACAAGGAGGAGGGAAAAAACAAGCACTCCTATTAACTCCAGTAAATGTGGATCTGTTCTGCATTTAGGGTTGTGACAGCTGTAGCTTATGCCTATCAGAAAATGATGAAGGAAGTGACTGGAGTGGATTTTGAGCACGTTACCACTATTTGCTTTGGTGAATGGCACTGTGGTTTGCATTAGTTGTGCCAGCTCCAAATACTTCCAGAGCAATGATTCAGATGACTCTCTTGCCATGAAAGAAAGAAACACGAAGTCAAATAAATATACATGGAACATCCCCTTCACTTCCCATACGGCTCGATTATCATCTCGTGGTTTTTGAGCAGCTATGCACTTTCGTTGTTTTTATTTGTCTTTCACTACAGCTTTTGAAATGTAGGAATTTAATTGAAAGCTGGAATTATTTCTAATGTGACTCTGAAGAACTGTGCATAAACAAAAAATACCCCATGAAATACTGCAAGAAGTTAGACTTTAGACCATGCTTAAGTGATGCAGCAACACTGCAAGTTTACCATGTACATCCAGAGGGAGATAATTACATAGGTTTGCTTTCAACCACGTCACTTCATAAATGCACTTGCCCAAGCATTGCTCAACACCACATTGAGCAAAGAGGCCAGGACTTCCAAGGTTGGATTGGTTTTACAGTCTCTCAGAAAATGTATAATCCAGAAAAGCCCAAGTACTTAGATTTTATTTTTTTTTTAAATAAAAGGTCCAACCAGAACATGGTTTTGCAATTCCTTGCAATAATTTAAACACTATCAACATAAAACTTTAGTACTGCAGTTATAGCCCCATATTTAGAATAACATCCAAAAAGCCAGGAAATTTGTTATTGCACTCTGAGGATTGTTAATTCTTCCATCTTGAAGAAAAAAAAGCTAAATTGGTAGCATGAAACAAGTAAATAGATTTTTGAAGAAACTGTGAGGATTCTCCAAATTCATTTTTGCCAAAGACCCATCTGGGACTGATGTCTGCTGCCACATTACAAGAGCTTCATTAGAAAGGTGTTATAACAATATCCCAGAAACAGCAGCAGAACTGAGGTTTTTCTTTTCTCCCTTGAACATAGTTTGCAACTTTTCACACACAGATGAGTAGGAAAGACTCCCTCTCCTTACAAAAAGTCTACCTGCAATTTTCTTCTTCAGCTTCATACAGGACATAGGAGACCAAAAAGATTACCCCATGAATGAACAAGCAAACTAACTGTCAGTCAGATCAGGCAATCTCAGTACAAATAGAGGAAGATTACTTCAAAATACATAGTTTGACATGCGGACAGAAATCAGTCTTGTCAAGTTGTATGACTATGTGATGACTTGGAGGCTACTTTGGGTGCTTTACTTCCCCAAAGTGGTTGTCTTTTTTTTTTTTTTTGGGGGGGGGGGGGGGGGGGGGTTTTTTTTTTTTTTGTTTTGAATTTTCGACTCGTGATTGTAAATGCTGAACTACACTTTTCTTATGTCCCCGGTACAGGGTGGTTGGGTTTTTTTAGTATGATTCATAATCAGCTGCTTTGAAATCTAATTTTTTTCCCCATGACTTAAGTGAATGTGTCATTGTCACTTGGGAACAAGAAACAAAACCGGCAAACAGGAGCATGTTCAGCACAGTAAGCAAGGCCAAATATTTTTGGATCTCCATCTTCCAGCACTACTAAAATGATTTCAAAGTTTCTTCCCTAGACCTCACTTTCTGCTACAAACTCCCACCCCTCGCTGTGAATTCAGAAATGGCTGTGCCAATTCAGCCTTTCATTTTAATTAAATCTAAAAATCAGGAGTTATTTAACATTATTTTATATTGCTTAGAGCCAGTAATTGGACTCCATGTGCCTCTTCTCTTTGCAGCCAAGGGCATAATTTTGGCAGGTTCACATAGCTTTTGCTCACAAGCACCAAGTACACACATCCTTCGAGCCAATTGGGACACAGCTAACAGATGCTCAGAGAGGATGTTATGGATGTTTTTTTTAAGGGCTAGGCTCTCTCTGGCTGTTAGACAGGATTCCTCACTGAGGTAAGCCAGGAAAAACTAATACCTAAGTAGAAGCTCCTCAGCAAGGCAATAACAATGCAGCCAATGCCCATGTATTTTCCAGGGCTATGACAAACCCAGCTCCAGTGCAGGGAAAAATGAGGTTACTGGGGAGGCACCTGTGTCCGGGTACTACAGGTCTCATTCGGAGTATAAGCACCTTCAGCTTTGACCCCTCTCCAGCTGCACCATGGCACAACCATTTTCACTGATCTTACAACTCACATCGCACAAGGAAACTCACTGTATTTGCAGATATGGCCCAGTCTTGACCATTTTGTGTTGCACCAGGAACAAGATTAGAATAATTTAGCTACAGTGGCGTGAACAAGGTGGACAAGGGACAGCTGGGTCAGCACTGCTGTCACTGTGCAGCCTCTCTCCACAGGCAAATGTCCCCGGCTCCCCACCAGCCCGGTCAGGCTCTGTGGGTATGGCAGATGGGGCTGTGCCTGCAGCCCTTCCAACAAGGAGCTGGGGTAAAAGTCCCCCCACCTCCCAGGGAGGTCCCTCAGACTCTTGTTTTACCAGCTTTTAGCAAGTGGGCAGCAACCTCGGGGAGGGGCAGGAGGCACAGCAAGCACCTGGGGAAGGATAACGCTGCACCTTGCCAATCTTCTGGAGGCAAAGCTGGTTTGGGAGCTGCCTCATTCCCCCTGCCTCCCCGCCTGCACAGGAGGGCTGCCACACCTTTCCCCTGTGCCAGTTCAGCCGCTTGCCTAACCACAGGTAAGCTGGGTATGGATTCACACATGGAGTTTAAAAATAAAACCCCAAGAAAAGCACCATGTTCTTTAAAAAAAACCCAAACAAATCGCCCCCAAATCAAAACATCTCACAGGTTTGACGTAAAGCACAGCTATGCCAGAAGCTGAGTCAGCTCGAGGAGGAAGCAGCACCCACCAGCTGCAGGGAAGGAGGGAGAGAGGCACAAGGAACTGGAGGCAGGATGGAAACCACTGAACTCCACCTCGCCCCAAAAAGAAAGGGGAACAGCACTCAGCCTGACAGCGACTTTTGCAGACAAAGGACGACTCCAAGCATATTCAAGTCTCTGGGAGGTAAGCCCACTGGCTGGATGCATGCTTCAGCACAATGCACGTGCCCTGCCAGCAGCAAGCCCTCATTGCTGTGTGTGTGCAGTCTCACAGCACCTGAGCCACCGAGGCTATGCAGGCTACAGAGCAGTCCAGGCCCCAGCCATATGGACAATCTCAGGTCAGCAAGTGGCAAATAACACTTTTAAAATTTACCTTTCATTTTTAAGCACTTAACTTAGCAACTTGCCATACCTTCTCAAGTCACTCCCAGGATCAAGGAGATTATTATTCTATTAAGAAAATGCTGACATTCCCTCAATCATTTGACTCCAGAAGCTGAGGATTTAAGATGAGGATAAACTATTTTCAAGACTAGTGATATAAACGTACAAATCAGCAATAACCTACAAGGCAAACACACATCTCTCCTTCTGGAAGTTCCTCGCCACCACTGTCAAGCAAGACTTCTTGCACTGCCATACATCCCCCTGTGTCTCCACATCTCACACACACCAGCTTCTCTCAGCTCCCCAGTGGAAGCCAGTCAAGGTGCTTTTTAATCCCCTCTCTCTGCCGCTCACACTCTGCCACTACAAAACTCCTACCCATCAGCAGCGCAAAGTTGAGTTGGAGGCCAGTGACTAGTGGTGGACTTCAGGGGTCAATACTGGATCTGCTCCTGTTCAGTATCTTCATCAATGATCAGGAAGATGGGGCAGAGTGTACTCTCAGCAGTTTGCAGATCACACAAAACTGAGAGAAGTGGCTGGTATGCCAGAGGATCATGCTGTCATCCAGAGGGACCTTGACTGGCTGGAGAAATGGGCCAACAGGAACCTCATGAAGTTCAACAAGGTGAAGTGCAAAGCCCTGCACCTGGAGAAGAACAACCCCCCACACCAGTACATGCTGAGGGCCACCCAGCTCAGAAGCCGCTTGGCAGAAAAGGAGCTGGGGGTCCTGGTGGACAGCAAGTTCAACATGAGCCAGCAACGTGCCCTTGCTGCAAAGAAGGTTAATGGTGCCCTGGGATGCATTAGACAAAGTATTGCCAGTAGGCTGAAAGACGTGAGGCCACACCTAGAGTACTGTGCCCAGCTCTGGGCTCCCCAGTATAAGAGACATGGGCATAACTGGAGAGAGTTCAACAAAGGGCCACAGATATAATTAAGAGACTGGAGCATCTCTCCTATGAGGAAAGGCTGAGAGAGGTGGAACTGTTCAGCCTGAAGAAGAGAAAGTTCAGGGGGGAACTTGCCAATGTGTATAAATACCTGATGTGAGGGTGCAAAGAGGATGGAGTCAGGCTCTTTTCAGTGGTGCCCAGTGAGAGAAGCAGAGGCAATGGGCACGATCCAAAACACAGGAGGTTCCCTCTGAACATCAGGGAACACTTTTTCACTGTGAGGATGATCAAACACTGGCACAGGTTGCCCAGAAAGGCTGTAAAGTCTCCATTCTTAGAGATCTTCAAAACCCATCTAGACATGGTCCTGGACAGCTTCCAAACATGCCCCCAAACCACTCAAAGCCTGCCAGAGCATCTTGGAGCTAATCATTACCGGAGGTCTGAGGAGACTAGTCCTTGTGGGAAGTTGAGCTGCTAAGGCCTGGCCTCCAGCCAGCCCCATCCCGTGACCACCCTCCTGAGGCCAAGGGCATCAGCACCAGACACTGAACTTGGTCCATCAAAATGAGAAGCTTTGCTTGTGCTGAAAAAGGAAGATGTGTTAAGACAGACCCATCTCCCACCTCCCCGCCACTGCTAACCATTTTTCTACACCATCTTATCATTTGCAGCTTGTCTGTGCTTAAAGGCAGAGCAATCATCTGCCCTGAGCAGAAGAGAAAGCTGTGAAAGCTTTAAACTTCCTCAACTTCACTCCTGCCAACACCTGTCATTCGCTTCTATGTTCCTTATTTGCTCTGTTTTCATTTACGGTATTATATGACTCAGACAAGGCCTCAGCAGCTTCAAAAGAATTCCTGTGTCTGACTGCCTCAGCTTTATTAAAAGTAACTGAGCCATTGATCATCATCAGAAGATGTAGTCTCAGGAGAAAGATATCATTTGTAAACAAATGATCCTGTGAACACAAACACTCCACCAGATGCAGTTAACAGGGAAACAAGTATGTGTTTGTGGGGGCAAGAAGCACCCCCCTACCCCAGCACGCGGGTAGATCATCTTAGGGACAACAAAGAGAGTGGCACCCTTACAACCAGTCTGGCTAACAAGAACATGCTCTTCCAAAGGCAGGGCAAGGGGGAGAAGCCATTTTCTTTTGCTGTTGTCAAGTCTCTAAAGGCAATTTCATGCCACTGTCTTAGGAGGTGAGCAAGTAAGACTGCTCATTCCCTATACAACCAATTCCCTATGTGCAGAGAGCATGGGTTGTTTTAGCTGACAGTTTCCATACATGCCCTTGCCTGCTGCACTTCATGGCTGACCAAAGCGTGAAGGCTGAAGAAGGGAATGCATGACTGCATGGCAACACCTGTGGAAAAAAAAAAACCAAAAACAAAAAATATTTTCCTTCCCTTACCTCCAGCAAGCTACAAACAGGATCAGCCTGTCTGGGACATGAAACTTGCTTCTACAAAAACAAATTAATGAAGATCAGCACCATGGATTAGAGCACATAAAGAGTGAAAGATGCTAAAAGTCTATTGAAGCATCTGCCAGATACAATCACTCATTTTTCTAGAGTAGCAGACCAAATATCCATGAAAACAGGTAAGAAGACTCTTTAAAATAAATGCCTTCATACGGAAGATCAATATTTCATATTGGAAAATTTAATGGATAACTCCTGGCAAACATTTAACTTAAATACGGTGCAGACTCAACAGTTGCTGCTGCTGGAATGTAGTGGCTATTGCACAATTTTGGTTTTTAGAAGGAAAAGGATGCAGAAATCTGTACCAGATGCTCTGCATTCCCCAACCAAGAGTACATTTAGCATATTCAGTTTAACACCACACAAATGATATGGAAGTCGCCAAGAATCTGCAGAGGTTTGTCAAACAGAAAGAAGGCATCTAACCAAGAATAGCGCCAGCAGATCAGACACAGCCAAGGTCCTTCTGGTCTGCAGCCATAATTCTCAGCACCTAGAAGTAATAACTTGATAAGACAGTGTCCCTGAATCAGCTGGGGCAAGTGCCTGCCATTCCAGGAAAACTGCTTGGGAAAACCCTCTTTAAAGAAATCATTGTGCACGAAGGAAGAAAAAGAAACAACCTCAAGTTGTCCTCACTGTTGGGCAAATACATCGTGTGACCCAAACCATGTCAGCTAGCCACCAGAAAGCCCAGCTGAGCTGGTTCCTTCAGGTGAAATTCAGCTTGGTTAAGTTCATACAGAGTATGTGTATCAGCAGCTTACTTGCTTTGCAGGCTAAGGGTGTTCATCAGTGTGGAAAGGTGCTGAAGGAAAGAAATGGCAGCAGTGCCATGTGGTTCTTCAAAAGAAATGCTGTAACAGTCGGCAAATTCAGGGCTCATCTAAACTCAAACAGCTTCTCTAGGCAGTCTAGAGTTTCCTTTGAAGTATGTATCTACGAGCACATATGGTCCTGGAGCATATCCACACACATTCACCAGAAGGGAATGAGAGTGGGTGGAATACATAAGACTACCCCTAAGAAAGGGAGGAGGAAGAAGAGTGAATAAAAATCTTGGCATAAACAAACAGCTGCTATTTCTAGCCCTTCTGGTTGAACCCCTCCTCCACCCTGATGCCACTGCAAGATGCCTTGTTCAACTTAAGAGAGAACCAGAGAAATAAAAGTGCAAGAGCACGCACTTTTACAACTCAATTATGACCACTTACAAACATACTGTAAATCTATTCACTGCTTAACACAACAGATAAGTCCAACAAATGCATTTGCTCAGTCTGTACCCAATATAGCTTGATATTCTCCATGCAGCTTGAGTGTGCACATTTAAGCAATAAAAAAATTAAATAAAGCAAGTCTGGATTAGACTCAGTCCACAATAGCAAGAGAAAAAGAGTAATTATTGACAGTAGCTTGGTTAAGCTTAGAAAAGCTTAACGGAAAAGCATTTTTCCATAATTGCCATCTCTAACCTTTTATCCAAGCGCAGTGGGTACATTACCTAAGTCAGCAGGAAGTTTAGCCACTCCACATGAAATTAATAACATTTATGGGCTGAGCCATCACCCACAGCCTTCTCAAAGCTTTTTAGAACAAGAGCAATGAAGATGTTTCTGTCCTTCCACCAGTCTGTACCACACTTAGCTGCTTCAAACAAAACAAAACACGCACCCCCCACCCCAGCAGGCAGCAAACTCTGGAGACCAAACCTCCCTCTTACACATTCTCAGGAGTAAATTAACCTTACCTACTAATTACAGGAATAAACACAAGCTTCTCGACAGCAGCGCATCCCATCTGCTAACCCCACCAGTACCTCGCAGGGCAGCAGCTCCTGCACCATCAGGGTATCCTTCCTCCCTCGCCCAGCTGCCTCAAGCTCTGAGACACCCCCCCCCCCCCCACCCCCTGTGCTCAGCACAGCCACCCCCTGTGCTCACAGACATGAGTCAGCCCTTACAGCTCTCCATCCCATCGTCCATCCATCCATCCATCCATCCATCCATCCACAGAGCAGAGCTTGCTGATGTTGAAAGGATGTGTTTCAAGTTCGGGCACCTATGAACTGCCTGTGGAGTGAACCTGCACACCAAGTGAGAGCTTTCAGCCTGACTTTGTATTCAGGTATACGGAGAACAAGATAAACTAGTTTAACCAATGCTGACCTAGTTTCACACTGGAAAGAACCAAAACAGACAGGAGAAGTTAAAATATATTCCTTGAGAGATGTTGTTTTGAAACGGCAAGCATGAAATATTTGAGTCTCTGTGATAAAATTCTAGGCAAGGATTGAATGGAGCAAAACCAGGTCAGCACTCCAACTTAACAAAATTGTGTTGAAAACCATTATCGGGAATATAGCACACAGGCTTTAAAAGAGTGCTCTCTTCAGTGTCATAGACCAGGAAGAGAACAAGACAAATCAAGAGGAGGATAAACAAGGCTGGCTGCAAATTGATTGCCGCCTTTGAAATTTTAGTGGAACAGTTGGAGTAAGAGGCTGACTGCAGCTGAACCAAAAAATCACTATGTGTAGCTAGATTACTCATCTACTCTTAAAGCAAATTAAAGTGTTCTTCCCACAGGCAAGGCTGAAGATTCAGAAAAGTGGTAACTTATAACTCAGAAAAGTTTAGGAGAAAGCTTTGCAAAACCAAAATTAATTTTGTACTTAATAAATATGAAAACAAAAGACAGAGGAAACTTCAAGTTGCTTGATACAACACTAAATATTACACAGCACACAGGATACAACTGAGCCAAGAAGCTGATGAGCTGCATTAAAGAGTTCACCTTACCACATCCCAGCTACAACCAACCTTCCTTGCTCTGCAAATCACCTTTTCAAGCTGTTACATAGTAGCAGAAGCAGAAAAAAAAAAAAAGTACATTTTCAGCAACCTGGACCCTTACTGCAGACAACATTAAGAAGCGCTATCAATAGGAGTTTGAACAGGCGATTCTCCATAACGTTTTTTTGTAATTAGGTAGTGAACTCATCCATAGGAAGCATGAGAAGTGAGCATGCAAGGCATAGACCTTTTAGCAAAGCACTGCAGTGAATACTTTTGTCCAATTTATTTTCCAGGAGCGATTGCACTTTGGACGGAAGCCCATTTCTAACAATTTATTTTTCATGTCTGGACAAGGCAATATAACTTCTACACAATTTAATCTGTTTGCTAATAGACTTAGCTGTTATAGCTGAAATACACAAGCTTAACAATAAGGCTAAAATACCCAGAATACTTAAAGCCGAGAAATGTGTTGGCTTTAGTTCAGGACAAGTAGAAGCAATTGGCTAAAACGCTGCAGATGGGGGAACTGTGGTAACTCCATCGAGACCTGCCAAGGGGTTACACTGGACTCCACACAACTGCCTACAGAAGATCAACCACTCCAAGCAGGGTACAAAAATCAGCTACGAAGAAATCTTCAATGGCCATCAAAGCTCCTTCAAAAGGCCAGGAAGCACCTGGGCACCCCAACAGCTCACCTTGGCTTCTTGGGTCAGTGTTACCCTAAAATTACAGGGACGGAAACCCCCGGAGGATCATTTTGCCCATCATGTTTCCCCACGTGGTTGTTTCATTTTGCTTTCAAGCTGCAGTTCAGTGAACAGACTGCAATTTACCTCTTCACCCTCACCCTCAAATTTGTTTGGATAAACAGGCTCTCCTTTGTTCCAGGCTGCTACTACATTTACACATTGTATTGTAAATCAGCCCGTACAAAGCAATGCAGGCCCTCAAATGAAGACACTAGCATTTTTGTTCACAGCAAATTTAAACAAATAAGAGGCACAGAACTCCATTTATAACCCCAGTCTGGAAACAATTGGTTTTTAAAAGGTGAGAGGTTTTAAAAAGTTTACTAAACAAACCTAGCCAGTTAGAGTCTATAGAGTCAGCTCACAAACAAGTTCAAGGCTGTAAAAATTGCCAAAGCAGTGTTTTTTCTGAAAAGAATTTTGAACAGTTTTAAAGCTTGCTTTCTCTCCATTTCAAGGGCCCAAGAATTATTGGCAAGTGATTTAGCTTTTATTGAGTACACAAATAGAGAGTAATTATTCACAGAGGACAGGAATGAACTATTTGCCATGTCTATTAAAGACAAGAGACCTAAATAGCATCAAGGAGTTGCAGGATAAACATCAGGAAAAACTTCACAGTAATAATAGTTGAGCAGAGGAATAAACAGCTACGAAGTCCTCCCTGTCAGAGGTCTGGAGAAGAGGTTCAACAAGCATCTGTAACCAACAGCTTAACCACAACTGATTCTGCCTTACGACAGAGCATGCACTCTGTATACGGCCTCGTCAGATTCCTCTGCAAACACATTTTCCATTACTTTAAAAGTTCTTTTAAATAAACTGAGTTTGCTGAGACCTCTCCCATGGGTTGATAGTTTGGTACAGCCCAGTAGAAAAGAGGTCAAAAGTAATCATTATTTGACAGGTGCCCAGGTTTTCCAGAAAGCTATCATCTCAGTCCCATAATTAGGTATGTATACACAGTAAGAAAAAAATAAATTCACGCTTGCTGATCCAAAGGCCAGCAATAAATTGCATCTGATGTTGTCTGCAGTCCAGAAGTGAGGCCCTGTGATGGGATGCTATGGAGAAGCTTCAGCTGGACATATGCAGGATGTCATTCACCACTGCAGACAGCCCTTCCATCCTTCATAAACATCAAGCTTAAGAAATTAATTTTAAGTCTCAAACATAAGTTTGAATGGCAAAAATTGTTTTATTCCTTTGATTAATTTAAGAGTGAGAGGGGCAGAAATGTTATGGATTTGGGTTTAAAAGCTTTTTGCCCTGATTACAAGAACTATGTTAAACTAAGAAGTCTTCTACAGACATCTACCATCTGTGGTACAGAGAAACTCCACACTTCAGTAGTTTCAGATCAAAAAGAAAAAAATTCAGGAGAGAGAATGCATGCCCGTTTGATGTTTCAGAAGCCATCACTGTCCGTGTTGTCATTCTGACATGATCTTTTGGTCCACATTTACCTTCATCAGCAAAAACGGTAAAGGGTAGACATGAAGTTCCCATACACTCTGCTCCCTTCAGAGTCCAGAAAGCATTTGCTGACAGCAACAAAGAGAAGCTCAATCTCTGCTTCACCACCAGCCTCAACAACATCGCAGTCAGCTGTGGTCATTTCTTCCCTCAGCCATTCCCCACGCATAAGAGCTGTGACTGAGGTGACTGGCCAAACCATTGTGCCCTCGGACACAAAACCAAATATAATCTGATGTAGTTGTGAGCAGGGCAACTTTCCCCAGAGGCACTGCTGTGGCTGCTGAGAGCCCCGGGGACCTGACGGCCAAACCCTTCTCCAAAACACCACAGGTGTCCCTGACAGGGGAGCACAGCAGGATAGCATGATGCCTCCTGCAAGCCAAGTTCAACCCTCAGACCCTGACCGGCTCACATTGCCCCCGTGCCCTGCTCTGCACTTCCAGCCCTTCTGCTTGCTAAGTGATCTACCCTTTATTTCACTTCTCTGTCTTCAAATGCATCATTAGCAGATTAATCAGCACTGGAGTACTTCCCCAACTGCCAAGCATCACCTGGAGCATGACCAGGGCTTTGCCCTCTCCAGAGATACCCTTTGCTCTCTGAGCAGTGTTTCATACAGAGACTCTTTGGATTCATCCCTTTCACCTGAAGATGCCACAAATCACAGAGAAAGCACCTCACAGGACAAGCAATGCTCTCACCTGAAGCCAGATCTCTTTCTGCCCTGAGCCAACATAGGCCGTATGGAAATGCTGTTTGAGGGAGTGAAAGAAGCCAACAATCCACTAACATCTGAGGGTCTAGAAACCCTGTAATTTGTGCCGTGAAGAGAGCTTACAGCCCATCTGTCCCAGATGGAGTACAAAGGAATTCAGAGTGACTTGTACTCTCCCACCCCGCTGCTTAGCCAAATAACTAAAGCCAATACATATAACCATGTCCCTAACTTGTTGACGTAATCTGCTACTTTGCCACTGCTGCAGCCCTTGCGGGGACCCGAGTGTCACACTTGGGAGACCATACGTTATCTGACATCACCTCCTGAAATATGGCGTGACACAGGCTTTTCCTACAGTTTAGTCTGAGCCTGCACCAATGGGCTCCAAGTGCTCCACCATCAAGATTTATTTTCCCTCTTGGAGATAACACTGCTGAAACATCTGTAAAAACAAATCCATACACTTTAATATTACGCCCTCACTCTAAGTATTAAAGTGATACTGTCAGATGAAAGGGACTGCAGTATATTTTTAATACTGCATTTTAAACTCCCCCTCAGATTACCACCCATGAAAGAAAGAGTTTTTAATGTCTATTCTTTGATTTAGGTATGTGACATGTGCCTGTCTTCCATCGTTGCCCTATTTTTGCTCCAGGTACATGACACTTATCAAGGCCCACCCGATGTTTTACTAAGCTCTGGTCTGAAGGAAGTGGCAGTGGAGGCCAGGGGGACCTGTCAGCAACACAGCTGAGGGCTGGGACAACATGCACCCGTGGCTCCCCCAGACATGTGAAGGAAAACAGGGAGGCAGACATCCCGCAGGGAGGGAACACGCTGCCATCCGGGCAGCGGCACCACCCCAACCTCCCACCACCCGAGCACCCCTCGCTGCAGACACCGGCTGCTCTTCTGCAGCCACCTGGGTATGGCTGCACCACCCACGTGGGATGGGAGTAGGCACTGAAATTTTATAATGACAGGCAAATCACCCTGTCACTTCCCATTTTAATAATTTTTTATTCTGACAAGGAGGGGCAAATCTGACAAAAAGGCTCCTAACAGCAAGACGATACTGAGTCCTGAACAAAGAAAAATGTGCTTAAAAGCTCTCAACTAGTATTGCTGTGGTGCACACAGATAATAAGGAGCTGTAAGAAGCTTTTCTGTCTTACGTGTCTTTGACTACAGGGTGACTACAAACTGTATCAAAATCATTTATCATAAAAACCTCAAAATCAAAACAAATAAACATCCCCCAACAATATCCCTCCAAAGACACAACGAAATAACTTGGTGACTTTCTTGTTCTAAAATAGAACAAAATAGGCAAGAAGAAAGCACAGCTGCCCCTGGAAGTGCTGTGAGCAGGAACCCCCGGAGGACAGGACAATGGGGACGTGGCACCCATGATGCCACCATCTCAGCCCTGTGCCCAACAAGTTCCTTCAGCTTCTCTGGGTCTTGGTTTCCACATCTGCAGACTGGGGATAATAACAGGTCTTTACATCACAGGGGTGTTACAAAGATCAATTAGTTAATGTCTGAAAAGAGCTTTGAAGATATAGCAGGTGGTGAGTATTATTATGCAAATAACACGATTTAAGAAAATCACAAGTGCTGGATTAATACTAATCCCTTTGATATTTAAAAGACACCATTTTTTCATATTTTAAAGCAGTGAGCATTTATGCCATAGGTTTCCATGGCTGCTGCAACAATTTTTAACCTTTTCTTTTCGTATGGCTCAATACATAAAAGTCCTCTGCAGACATCTCCACAAAATGCGATCTTGACTCAAAGCTAGGAGTAGTGGAAGAAATTATGCATGTTGATGAACTGGATAACTAGATCCAATGTAGGAATATTTCTCAGAGGATAGAATGTCACAGGCCTAACTTACTGTAAAAAACATGGCAGTCTTTTAGTTTCAGGGCTTTTTTTGGAAGCACACTAATTTCACGCATAGAGGCATTTGTAAAACAATATAGCTCCTACCTAATTATGCTATTTTATGTGGTAGAAGGAGTGCAGAAAGAGACAAGGATATAGTTCATTCACTTCTTACAAGGCTGCATATGTGAATTGAAAAAAATAAAATTAAAAAAAATCTATTGTCTAATGACCTCAATTTGGTGGTCTCACAGGAGATCAGGCCATTGCAATGTCTGCTCCAACTTCCAGTAAGCACAACTACTTCTGCATTAGGTGGATGCAGGGAAGGGGGTGGATGGCCACAAGCTAGCCCAGAAATGCAACCTGGCTGAAAGCTTGCAGCTCAAAATGAGAGACAAACAGAAGTCAACAAAAGAGCTGAGGTGGGATCAGGACAAGGAACCTGAGGTGAGCAGCAGTGTCAGAAACAAAGGAGAGAGCACAGCCAAGACCAGCTGATCTCTGGTCTTTGACAGACCTCTCTGTGAAAGCACGACATCCCGTTCAGTGCCTAAAACCTCCTTGTGCTTCTAGGACTTCCACTGCCATGTTCCCTTTTTGTGAGGAAGGCTGTTTCTTGTCTCCTGCACTGTAAAATTTAGTGCAAACCAGCTGGTGCATTCAGTCTAGGAATCTGTACAATATTGCTGTGGTTAAAAACAGCTTAATATTAACCCCCTCTGGAATGCATGCCTGAAATTGATATTAATGAAACAAGATCAGATATTACCATTCCGTACAGCTGGTTCCTCAAGCTGCACTGTAGCATCAAATCAAATCTTTTCCCAAGTCAATGCACAAAATACAAATACAGGATGTCGGGCAGTATCGACGTGGGAGGAAGCAGCAGTAACATTTTAAAACTTTAGAAGCTCTTAAGTTTGCAGCTATAGCAGCTATGCTTCCCTTCCTACCACATTTCCCACAGTATCCATATTAATAGCTATTCAATATAGGAATAGAGTCCAAGCTGTACACTTAGTTGTTGGGGCTTTTTTAATCTCCTGGTCAATATTAAAAGCATTTGGATTCTCTTTAGGAGGGAGGAATGACTTTGCACTCCAGGAACAGCAAGGCACTTGCAGTGTTCCCAAAGAACGCTGATAAAGGATTTCCTTTACAAGCCTCTGCTCATGACTAATATGGTGATACTTTATTTTAACTGGACCCAGTTGCACAGATTCACAATTTAATTTTCTTGCATAAACACACACACTCAGTGTAATCTTAGTGTGTTCTCATTAGTTGAAGTTATCCAATTTACATACAATTTAAGTCCAAACCACCACCTGAGGGTCATTCTTCAGCCATGAGGAGACCCTTGAGGGTCTCCAAGCACACAAAGGCCTTGGGCACAGGATTTTCTCCTGCATCGGCCACGCCTGGGAAATAAATCCACAGTTCTGATACTGGGCAAATAAGTACAGCCCCGTCCTTCACTTTGCTCTCCTGTAAAATGGTAAATATCTTCTCTCCTGAAAAAGGATCTAATGATGAAGAACAACTGCCAAGTGGAAGGAAAAAGCAGCTTTATATTTCTTCCATCTTCACAGGGGATCAAAGCACCCTTTATTTCTAATCCAAAGGAGAAAGTTAATTTCTCTCTCAAGAGTATGCCCTGCCCACAGGTGGCTTGAGGTCTGATGTACTCCATCTCCGCATCTCCAGTTAATTCATCTTTTCTTAATGTTTTGAGTTTGCACAACTGCTCACTTGAAGAAAGCAATCTGATTTTCTTGTAATCAGCTATTCCATTTGAGATATACTGGTCCATCTTATTTAAGTAGGCCATAGATACCTATAGCTAAAATTAGAAACAGGAAAAATATTACAGCATTCTCCAAACTTACACATATGCAGCCTCATCACACCAAAGAGATAAAACCCAATGTGGTAGTTTCACTCCCTTGGCTTGCAGCCACACACAGTCACTCTCTTCCCCCTCCCCACTCAAGGGGTATGAGAAAGAATTGGAAAGGTAAAAGTAAGAAAACTTGTGGTTTGAGATAAAATGTCACATAGGGTTATTTTATCTTTTGCTTCAAACAGCCAAATAGCATTAAATGGCTTCAAGGATTGCTCCCATTAGCCAACATTCCCAACACTCAGAAATCTGCTTCCAGGTTTCTCCAGGTGAAAGGAAAAAAATAAACACTGTACCCACTATACTAACATACACAGTCTGAAGAAAAAAAAGAATCATCTTCAGACTAAGTAAAAAAATAAAAAAATAAAAAATAAAAAAAAAAGGAGCTATTGCTATTGTAACTGTGACAGAGAATTAGATAAGACATTGCCTTCTGTCTGACCACGGAGCAGGAGGAAAGCTATTCAAACAGCCACTCAGAGGACAAAAAAAATTAAATAAAAATCTGGATTCCTACTTAGTCTTCTGATCTTTGTACAAGGTAAGTCAGGAAGGTACAGTCTGTCCCACTGACTACCACTGCCCTTTCTTCCCCAGAAGACGAGCAGAGAATGGGAACAGGTACATACTGAAGAGAAGGTTACTCTGATTGTAGCTCAGTCATAAAGCTTCTGCACTGCTGATCTCCTGGCTTTGGTACGATCTGCATCACATTTGTAATTGTATTTACCTGGATGACTTTAACTTCATTCGGAATTCACAGGTAAAAAGCAGATGCTGAGTCAAATCTCTTAAGCAGTGCCTGCTTCATGGGGGCTAGGCTAAGCAGAAGGCTACCTCAACTTCTAATCTCTCTCAGGTTTGTAAAGAGGATATTCCTAATTTCACTAGGGGAAAAAAAATGTCAATTGAGGTGAGGTTTATTTGAAATAAAAAGCAAAAAAGTTATTGCGTGGTTTGGAATGTTTGATCTCATGCTTAATTGAAGCACAACTATTTTAAAATAAATTATTCCAGGAACACATCATCCTTACCTCGTGGCTATTAAAGATATATAAAAATGACTAAAAAAAATGTACTCAAATTGTAATATTTCCTCTCCCTTCAGGTAAACTTAAGAGTTTAGCATTAAATCTGTATTAAAAAGTAAATAAATCAGCTTATGCATTCTAGGGACTAAAAGTACAGCCAAACTTGCAGCTGAGTTCGCTGCTCTGCATGTGGTACAAGTACAACTGAAATATTATAGAAAACAGATACACTATATTCTTTCAGGTGTTTTGAGTTAACATTTATGGTACTCAAGGAATTTCTAACAAAAAACCCCCCCCAAAAAACCCAAACCCTACCTTCAGCAAATTTCAAAACCCTCACTTGGTTTGAAGGGAAAGTTTTCACATGACAGAGCATATTTTCCTTTAAAAACACATCAATTGTAACTATAAAATATATTATACATACTATATATAATACATAAAATTTTGTGGGTTTTTTTATATTTTTATATATATATATATTTAAATAACAGATGTCCTATTTCTGATAGTAGAGAGCACTCCATGCATATAGTTACTTTTATGAAGTGGTTAGAAATGCGTGAAGGAGAACCACTATGGGCTATTACGATACTGCCCTTTGAGGCATGCCAAGGGAGTAAAATTGCCAATGAAGGGTCATCTTTTGGGACAGGATGGGCTCCAGCTTTCTGTTTGTGCTGCCACACACGTGAGCTTTAAATGGAAGTTGTGCTTGTGCTCATGGCCTCATTAGATTATAACGCAACTGTTGATTTGAATTCCTGCAAGCCTCGTACACTTGGGACCTGCCCTGTCTCATTTGGAGGAGATCACATAATGGTTATTCCTCTTTACAGCTACGCCATCCCCTTGCAGCTGAGCCTCAGGGTCAATAATGTTAGGTCTAGTTTCCACATTTAACAAATTCTCTTATTGCTCAGTTGGCAAAGGCTGTTCAATAACTAGGCTGGAGTTAAATAGATTAAGCATTAACCATTTATTTGTCAACTTATTAAAGTCACATTTTTTAATAGTTGCCTACACTTATCTCCTTGAATAAGTACACCATGATGGCATCTGCATATCCTATTACAGGTATCATACCCTGTGACTACTGTGTATCTGCCATTCCAGCAGCCAGACCCACAGTTCCCAAATCAAAGCTGTAAATGTGATAGAAGAAGCTTAGAAGGACTTCCAGGTGCGACTAAGAGACTAACAGAGGCAAGAATTCTTAATATTTAGGTAAAGTCTGCTTCAAAGTTGTTTTTGATATGTGAAGAGAATTATCCATGCTTCTTTTACCCCAACCTTGATATTTTGATTTTCTTTCTCTTCTGCAAGCAATAAAACGTTCAATATACAAATAGTGGAGATTTTTTAAAGCCTCACAATTTACAAGGTTTTCCTAAAGCTTCTTAAGAATATGACTGATCTGTACAATGGCTCCATACATTAAAACACAACTTGGGCATACCAATCTCATTCTCACCCTTTATTCACTACTTTTAAAAGAGCTCCGAACCATCCTGGGATGCCTTGCACTAGGAGGAAAGGTACATAACTAGTTTCTTAACTGCTCTGTTTACTTTGCATACCTTGTGGGAAAAAGTTGGCAAGAAAGGACTGGAAACTGTTTGCTTTGAAATTATCACCCCATTTACAAGATTCAAGAGCAAAGTCTTCCAAAATGAGGTAAGAGGGAAAAGGAAATTACTATGTGCATGGTTAACACTATGGACTGCGCTAGCAGTGCATGGGAGGTCATTAGCCAAGAGAGAAAACCAATGGGTACCAAAAAAGTGCACATGGACATGATATTTAGTGCACCCATACAGAATAAAGGCACTAGCCAGTTTTATGTTAAATGGCTTGTATGATTCCAAGCTACACAGGGGCACATCTGCTATTGAAAGCACAAGCTCAGCACCCTAACTTTGTTTGCACAAGCCTCCTCCTCCCTGATGTGGCCACCCAGGAGGGGATAGGCAGAAAAGGAAGAGAGCTACAGACACAGGTGGGGCTTGATAACACAAAGAATTTGGCAACAAAATTAGTTTAAGCGGGTCTTGAATAATCCTTTTTTTTTACCCCCCTTTAGCTTCTCGATCCAACATTGCAAAATGACACATTTGCAGGGCCATGCTGTGAAACACATCAGAGATGTAACGAAACTTTAAAATATTTTTTTTCAAAGCCCTATAACAACTACAGATAATATAGTATAATGCCAGATCACCTCTCCGGTCCAGTTCACAGCACAGCTCCACAAAACAGTCATAGTAGCACAACCAAGCAGCTCCTGGCCAGCAATGGTAGGAACTACTTACAGTAGAGCTGCCACCAAAGACTTCCTGTCACTGAATGATGGTCTATGCTAACTCACTTGGAGCAGAAATGCTCTCCCTGGTGCCAAGTCATTTCGTGGGTATGGAGAGCCTGATGTGAAAATGCTTTGTAGAAGGCTTCACTCAAGCCAGGAAACCTGGAGATGCAGGTCTCCTTTTGCATACAGGCTTTTGGGGAGAGGACATAGGATAGCTAACAGAGTTAGCAGGTCCCCACCCTTCCTAGTCAAGAAGGAATGCTGCAGCATCCACTTGCCCTACTTATATATGACAAAAATACCAGTAAATTGTATTTTTCATCTACAGACTCCCCAAAATTCTGCCAAAGAGGTAATGCAAAAAAAAAAAAAAAAAAAAAAATCATAGAAATTAAATTATTTGCTAAAGGCAGAAGCAAAAACAGGATGCATGAAGTCCCCAGTCAAGAAACCTACAGGACCCCACTGCATACAGTGGATGGCATAGATGGCACTCTGAACACTAAACATACATAGAAATCAACCCAGACTTCTTATATTCCAACAGATAGACCTGTTTTGTCTGATGGATGACACTGAACTATTAGCATGGTGCAGGAGCATCTCAGTTTGGGACAGAAACACAGCAGCAAACAACTGGCCTTGCCAAGTTACTGTACGTAAAAGGCATGAGCAAAATAAAAGAGTCTGTGAGAGGGAGGGAAAGGAAGCAAGTACGTAGCCAGTCTCTTCTTTTCCCAGCGAACTAATAATGTACAGGAACTCTTCAGCACTGCCTCATTCAAAAGCTCCTCACTTCCAAGGCTGCTAAACCCTCTTCTGATATCAGAGTTCCTGCTCAAGTATAATTCAAGTAGATTGATTATGCCACAGACAACAGAATACACAGGCTGCCTCTTCAAATTATCAGTAGGAGAAAATACCATCAAGAGTTTAGTTTCAAGGATGCTGTTTACATCTACTCACTTATTTTACAGGCCTTGGGATCAAAATGAAAAGATAATAACTAATTGCTACAACTGGGAAAAGTAAATTGGAAAGTCCTTACCGAGTACACCTGTACACAATAATTTGAACAGCAGTGACATAAGCACCACAGATTGCAAAAGCACAATTAGAGAAGTGGAAAGTGTTACTCTGAGCAATTGAGATACTATGTGTTGATAACTAAGTTACCTTGGAGATGATCCACACACACAAGTTCCTTAATGTCATTTTACACTACAGGTCCAGGAGGTATAAATATACGCATAAAAATCACAATTAAATCAGACAGTATCCAGGACAGTTACAAAGTAAATACATTTCCATGCCAGATTATTGCACTGAATTTGAGGCTGTAATATTTCAGCCTAAGTCCAAAGCACTAAACCCCACAGAGCCATCTTTTGTCTCAATGCACCAAGCTAACCACGCTGCAGTGCTCTACAGGAGGACCTCCTCCTTCTCCAATAAGCAACATGCTGCTTTGGAAGAAGAAAGTGAGTTTAAAAAAAAAACAAACCCCAAAACCTACTCAGTCCAAATGAGTTCTTAGCCCACCTGAGCAGCATAACCACCTCTGGTGAAAGGGACTTTTTGGGGATCAGGCTTCTGTGCAAACAGCTTCCAGGATGAAGTGCCTTTTGACGTGTAGTTGTTCCTGCTGGGAGAGATGCACAAGAGATGCTTCAGAGAAGAAACAGGATAAGGGACTGGGCAACAAGCACAACCAAAAAGAAACAGCTTGCTCAGTGAGTTTAAGGGTATCCTAAATAAAGAATAATTTTGGAGCTGGTATCTCAAAACATCATAGAAAAGTCCTTGATTTCATCTGTATAAATGCAAAAGGAAGAATAAGGAAGATGAAGTCTATTGATTGAAATCTACTGAAATCTATGAATACAGCAACTGAAGACTTACAGATGTGTTATAATAGTCAATGGACATCAAATCAACCAAATTTTTAAAAGAAGATATCAAAACCATAAGCCAAATAGATATTAATGGATTACATAGTTTAGTAGCATGATAAGTAAAAATAGAAGGTCACTCAGTTATCTCAATTACTTGTCAAGCTGGCCTCATTACAACCAAAACAGTCTTTAGATATCTGAATGCAAATATACGTAGCCAGTAACAAGGAATGCATGTAAGGTTTGCAGATCAGAGGACCGTGACCTTAAGAAGCACAGAAACCAAAAGGGATGCAGAGGTCATCATAGCCATGCAACTAAGCATCATGCTCCAAGCTTCTGTCGTTACTAAAAGGGCTAATGTTGTTCACGGATGCAAAGATATGAGAGTGAATGGAAATACTGAACAAGGTGGGATGGCTATGTAATGGTAATGAGTGACACTGAAATACTGTGCCCAGTCCTATGGCTGATGCTCAAAAAAGATGTTGAAAATTAGAGAACATGCAGAGCAGAGTCACAAAAACGATTAGCATCCAGAGGGGGAAAAAAAGTATTATGTATAATCAGATTTAAAGATTCAGTCCTTCTGATAAGCCACATAGACAACCCAGAGCTTACTTGATCATCTTTAAGGAAATAAAATTATCAGCAATAAAAGCCACTTTAATACAGCCATAAGAAGACTTAAAAGGGACCAACGACGCAAGTCAAAAGTATAGAAGGCTCCTGTTAGAAATTAGATATAAATCTGAACAGGGAGAAACAAACAGGAACAACATTCTTAAAGATGGATTTTCTTAGAATTTTCAGGATAAGAGATGCTTCTAGCCCAAGGATTTGTCGGGCCCATGAGCAACACCTGAGTGAAATAGTCAAACAGCTACAGGACTTGATGGTTCCTTTGACCCTAAACTCTGATTGACAGTCTCAAAAAAAAACCCCAAAACCAAAACAAACAAACAAAAAAACCCCCACAAAAAACACCAAAAGGGTACTGCCCTGCATTTTCACTAATGCTACTGAACACTGAATTAAATGCACAATGGACTGTGAAATGCTTGCAGATCTTCCCCCAGCTAAATGTCAAACTAAGAGACCATCTGTTAATAAACATAAGCATCACCTCTCTGGTGCTTTATCAAACATGCTAATAAATAAACTAACACCACCATTTAGTGCTATAGGGTTGCCAAGGCAAGAAAAGTCTTTTGGTCTTTCATCTCAACAGCTTGGGTGGGCAGAAGGAGACAACACCTGAAGCAGATATTTATTCCTAGTCACAAAGCCAGCTCCATGGTTGTAGAGTTATTGACTCCTGAAAAACTTCTTCAAAGTACTCACAAAGACACTTTCTGCCTGAGTAAAAGCCTTTCAGACAACATCTCCTTCATTTACTGTGTTTAGAAGGAAAAATAAATATCTCAAGCATCATCTGTTTCAGTTGCTTTTCTAGGTTTGTAACTTACACCCATAAGGGTGCTGTGTATGCATTACAATCCCAACTAGAGTTTACATGGGCTGTTAGTCCGTTCATGAGGGGAAAAGTTCCAGTTGCTGATGATGTGAATCACAATAGCACAGAAAGACTTTTTAAAGCTTTTTAACTACTTACTAATCCCACAGGACTGGAGATAGAAGTTAAACTATGGATTTCATTGCCTTACAGTTCAACAGGCCCAACATTATAACAATTTGTCACATACTGATTCAATGAACATAGCACGTAAGTTCAACATGCATAGTGTCAACATATTAAGGAAAGACAAATTAATGGTCTTCTGATGTATTTAAGAGAGAAGCTGCATATTTGGACTTCCAGTTACAATGAGCATAACCAGATCCATTAAAGGGAAAGCACTAGCTATTACAAGCTGAAGGAAACCACAGCCTACTACTATTAACCATTCCAAGTGTTATCCATTTTCAGGAAAGCTTTTATTCACTGTGTACGCCTAGGCTAAGCCCAAGCAAAAGATTATTAAATTGTCCTTCTGATTCGGGACAGGAGAATTCACCTTGTATTTCAGCTGCACCATTTTTACCAAATCAATGTGGTTTATTTTTTCTGCCCTTTTCTTTCTTCCTATGTTTGAATATATTTGACTAATCACTATTTGCCCACTGGGAGAACACTGGTGAAAGAACTGGTCCTTCGTAAATTCTGAACAGTGACACAACTAGGAATGTAAGAGATAGTTTAAGAAGAGACAGTACTTCTTTCTGATGGATGTATGTATGAGAAGTATATATATATATTAAAAAAATCTATCTAGAAGAAAAAAGATGCAAGCAGTTCACTCCTGAAATTTCTACATATTTAAAACAGTCAATTAGTATAGACAGAAGGTTAAGCTTGAAATGTGAGAAATCTTGATTGCAGTGTTACTTCTCCCAGAGACCCAGCTATCACCCTCACAATCCCTCTAGACATAGGAAGATTAGTGTCAGGTTTATGAGAGCTTCCTTCAATCCAAATCGACATGTAGACCTAATCCAGCTTAACTGGAAATATGCTAGCCAGGTCTATTCAGCAATAAGCATGAATGTACCTTCTTCTAAAAAGGTAAATTCTGTAACAATTCAGTTGAAGTAGTAAAAATCCCATGGATTTTTATTTAAAGTCATGCTGATCACAGGCAGTTCCTATATGCTCAACTGGGCAGAGTGCTCCCAGCAGGCGTACCTGTGCAGTTCCAGCACAGAGGTAGGGGAAAGACAGTTTAAGGGCAAAGCTCCATAGCTTCCTGGTCTGTTGTAGGACTGAGAAGGCTTTTAAAAAACTTTAATAGAAAGAAGATGTATCTGCAACACAAAGAAAACTCTGACTGTCAAGTAACACAAAATCCATTCACTGTAAATTACCAAAATGCTTCCACTTTTTACCCATGGCCTTAAATTAGTGATGCTAGTCAACAAGAAAAGCAAGTGAAACACTAGAAATAAGGTTTTAATTAGATAACTAACTTTTTGAAAATGACACACTTCAATTGAATAAATCAAAACTACTAATTTCACTTGTTTCCAGGATCACAAAGCTGTTTGCCAGAGGGCAGGTGGTGGCAGAGGGCATGTCAAAAATGAACCCAGAAAGGCAGAAAATTGGAAGCTAACCACAAAGGTGGAGCAAAGTCAGAAGCCCCTCAGAAGGCACTGGGTGGACTCTGTTCGCTGACAAGTGCCAAGGCTCCTGAGCCCAGGGAGCTCAGCACAGAGGTAATCATCAATCCACGTTGGCGTCTGCTCCCACAAGCCAAATTCCAAAGAGAAACTGAGCGTCCCAATGAGCACGTGGCTGGTGACACATACCTGGGGACAGACTCTGCCCTGTGTTTTGATGGCCTCAGACTGAGCAATTGAACAGGGGCTGGTCATCAAATGAGCTCTGGGATTTTTATTTTTTTTTAATCATCATTACTAACATTTGTTAAGCACAGGCACTTCTGGACACTGCATCAACAAGTTAGTCTTCCCTTAACCATCTGAGAAAGGAAGAAACTTAGAGAGATCTGAAAGTTCTGTATTACCAGAGACTTCACTGCAGAGACAGAAACTGATAAATACTCGATTTTAACAGATAAGCAAATTGCTGTCTGCCTAAGGAAAATAAGCCCTAACCCCACAAGGTCCCCTGAACAGGTCTCCAGTCTGCCTTGCTGCTCCAGGGGTTGGGCAAGCATATGCCCTCTCCCTCCTCCATCCATCCCCTGGAGCCTCCAGGGGCAAGGACTCCATGGCCTCTTTTTACAGCCAGATCTGAGCAGTTCTGCAGACAGAGAGCTTTGTGAAACACTAAGCCACTGACAGTTAGACAAAATACCTACCTTCAACTCCTTATTTCCACTTTGCCTACGTGAGTTTTGACCAAGCTATCCAAATATTGTCTTTATAAAAAAAACTAAACAAACAAAAAACAAAACAGAAAACAACAACCAAACAAATACACCCCCTCAATGACTTACTCAGGCTGTATTGGTTTGTATTTTTTTTTTAACAAGGATTAACAGACCAACATCGAGTCCAAGCCAGCCTCATAGTTAAACAAAACTCTTAAAGTAATACTCCACTAGTTCTAGCTACTCCTGGCTTTATTATAGATAATAATGGCTGCCTTTTTCTTTTCCTTTTTTTTTTTTCCTAATGGTAGCCATTTAAATAGAAGAGGGCTCCCCCACTATAAGCTGAGCCTCACAACTTCCCATGGTGCATGAAAAAGCCTGCAAGAAAAGCCAAAATAAACACCCACTAAACTAAAAGATAAAGGTGAAGAAGTAGGAGGAACATCACATTGGGGTTGTTTGTTTACTTAATTCTGTCTTAATTATTTAGACTCTCATCTCACCAACAGCTGTGCAGGTGCTAACTTTACTTCAAGAAGGACCTACAGTTTTTGTTTGCATAAATCAAGTACATTTAATCAAGTGCACATTAGCTCATCAACACATTGGATCTGATGAGGAATTGCATAAGTGACAATGCCAAGCTATTTTGGTGAACATTCATTATATCTCTGTGGAACAGTCTGACTGGAGGAAAGTGAGAATAAAATGACAGTAAAAGAACGGCAGCAATTACTTTACTAGCAGTTAACGTTGCCATTAACTGCTTGCTGGCAAAAGCTTAAAGTTGCAAACCCCAATTTAAGCTTGTTACCTTAATTTTACAATTGTAATTCAATATTCAGAATGTGACACTAGTGTAATAAATATCTTAATTCACTGCTTCATAAAATAAATAATTTAAAAGTGTATTAGAAGTTCCAAGTTATAGCCGTTACAGAAATACAAATGCTTAGTATTACATCTTCATAAAAATAAATAAATGTGCAAACCATTTTCTCAAAGCCAAGCCAGAATCCAAATGCGTTAGCAACATGTCATTGGAATTTTTTTGTTCTTAATAGGCATTAAGAGATCACCCTTCAAAATGTAATTTGTTCTTAGGGAGCTTCTGCATGCAAGGCAAACAGCTCCCAGTTTTGGAAAGCTATCTGTAAGCCTTTATCCCACTTCCAACAATACCTGTAGGAAAATTCAGGCAGAAGCGGGCTGTGCCCTCAGTGAGGATATTGTACATAATAGGTCTTTAAGTTAAATGGACAAAGCAAGATTTGGCTAAAACAAAAAAAATCCTCATGCACTTGCTAGTGCCCAGAATGGATGACGGAGAAGGAGAGGAAGAGGAGGGCTGTTCAGGTGCACTGTCTGCTACATCCTTCTGAAGCCCAGAACCCTATGTGCTGTGACTGACCTACCAAGAAGGTCACAGAACCTCTTCTTTTGCAGAGCTGCCTCCCTGCTACCACTGCTCACCCATGCACAGTACGAGGTAGTTCGCTGGGACTCACATTTGCCATTTCAGAAGAAAGTAGGTGCTTACAGGCTCTGGTTCACAACTGCAGCTCAATTTAGCTGACCCCAGCTGTTTGCCTTGTCGCTCTGCCAGGACAGAGAGATGAACAGGAGGCTCATGCTACTGGACTTCACAACATTACACACTAACATGAACAGCCATAAAACGCAGTTTACATTCATATGCCAGGCTGTAAACTCTGGCAGATTCAAACTCCAATAGGAAACAAGGCTGAATGGCAGAATAACCTCTGGCAAAGGGACAGGATGAACAGCTGGATGTTTCAGCCCCTGGAGCATAAGTCAGAGTCACAAGTGTGTTTACTGCACTATCCTTCCCACATCACCAACAATCCAGGGCTACTAAAGAAGTCTAACTATCAAAACTGTTGTAACAGACTATCACGAGCAGCCAAAGCTTCAGGTGCATGCTTCGGGGGTTCATTTTACTACAAAACACAGCACCATATTTTGCTGGCGTGATACCAGCTTCTTACATTTATGTCCGATAAATTAAAAAGCTTTGGTACCAGAAGCCACCATTCAAACTCCTTTCCCAAACACCACCACCATTTACTTTCTGTTCTGGTTTAAGTAAGACATTCTAAGAAAGATAATTTTCTACTTCACATGTAATCAGACTAAGTTCCCACCAGGGCTCCAGAGCCATGAGTATTGAAGGCAAGGAGGACAAGCCACGCCAGGCTGGGAAGCAGACTTCCTCCCTTTTGTTTTGGCTGGAAGCACACTCTGTTCTGGCTTCTCCATCACGGATGGCAGTCCCTGTACCCAAGCACGCTGGGATCTGTCTCAGAAGAGGCGGGCTGGGCATTAAGCGCCAGCCCAACATGTGTATGTAATCTCACCCCCTGGCTCACAGTGAATGGGTCACCCAGCTGATTGCCTACAGCGTGGTACACAACCCTGCTCCTGCAAAGCCACTTATATATTTCAAGCTTTGGAAAGGAAAAAAAAAAAAAAAGCCAACACAAAAAAACCCTCAAAAACCAAACCACAACAACACAGAATTTTCAGCCCATCTTTGGGGTTGATGCCTTCAGAAAAGAAATGTAAAGCAAGCTGAAGCCAATCTGAGGTACATTCCAGCAGCCTATTACTTACCAACCTTTGCTTCCTTCTAGATTCCATTGTCATGAGAACATAAACAGTAAAATAAGGATGTATCTCCCTCGGATGAATTACCTATTCAGAGTTCCCTCTGGCGTTCAATAAGCTAATCATCACATTCAAGGTAACAGCGTTAGTTACAAAAGCATCAAGTTCCTTCGCAAGCAAGTTACCATTCCATGACGAGCTCAGCGATAGGGACAGGACCGTGGTGGTGTAATACACGGACAACAAAGGCAATACTATTTTCCACGAGATTTCAGAAACGCGATAAACTTCTTTCTTTGCACATTCACACGAGCGCCTAATTAACCCAGAAAAGACCCAGATCGTTCCTGATCCCTTCTGTCTCCGGGTGTCACGAGATAAAGAAGGCAAAGTCACAAGTCGCAGGTACAGCCCAACTAAACAGGGAAGGCAGAGGTGTTCTGCACCTCCCGAATACCTGTGCCTTGAGTCACAAGCCTTTCCAGCCTTTTCACTTTCGTTCGCCAGCACGAAACACGAGCAAAGCACAGTACATCTAATTAACAGTTTGCAAAGAAAGTTTAAAGCTGGCTCTGCAGAAACAAAACGCGTTTTCAGGAAAACCCAACTGAGCCAACGAGCCGGCGGAGCGAAGGGGGAGCGTGGGACGAGCGCCGGGG
>NW_010311611.1:0-6190 GCF_000700745.2 Antrostomus carolinensis
GGGGTTGTTCCTGCCCAGATGCAAGACCCTAAAAATATGTCAAGGTTATAAAGAATTGGCAAACATCAAATCATGAGGGGAATATGATTATGTCTGGAGTTCCCAGTTTGGCCATAATCTCCTCCGAGCTATACAGACTGTACAGATGGAAGAGCAGCAAGAACAGTCTGTATAGGGGATTGTGGAACTACTTCTATTAACTCTTAATTTGATTTTTAATATATTAGAAAATATTATTATTAATATTAGAAAATATTAATAAAATAAATGAATTTAAATGCTTTGGAAAAAATAAATCTTTTACAAAAACTGAGCTTTTATTGTCAGTAGCAGATATTATAACAAGCGGAATAGTTGCTGGTGTAGCTTGGGCAATTCAGGAGGGGAGGTGCGAAAATGTCCTTTACTGGTGATTGTGCGGCCTGGGAGCAGATCACCCAGGAAACTGAAGGAGTCTCCATCCTTGATTGCTTTCAAGAGCAGGTAGATAATCTGTTGCCTGCCCAATGCCAACAACTTTGGAAAGGCAGCTATACCAGAGACCTCACAAGATGTCTCCCAACCAATATTTTTATTATTCTGTTAACAGCTAAATTATCACATGTAATAGATTAGTTTTAAAAAAAAAAATAAAATCTGTTAATCAAGGCCCACTAAGTGATCCAAAGTGTTACATAAGGACTCTATAATTTGTATGTTAAAGACTCTAAGCCCTTTCTATTCAGTACTCTATCTCTTGTATTATTCTATAGAAAGCAACAATATATATATATATATATATTTTTAGAACAACTACTAAATAATTTGGATGTACAAGGAGTTTCTAAGATCAGTAAAAAAAAAAAAATCTACATATGTTTGGTTTATTTTCCTTTGTTTTTACAAAAAAAAAAATTCTGAATAAAAATAAAGTTTTAGTGTCAATTTTATTATGATATCACAACCTGACATATTTGAGAATGAAACATCATGGCTTTCCATTTCCAAAATATCATTTTCTTTAATTCCCTCTAAAGATTAATCCTTTCCTTCCTGCTGTGTCTTCAAATGAAAGAAAAAATTTAACATTTTTATTTGAACATTTTCTTCAATCTTCAGTTTGTGGTACTTTTCATTTTGTGTATGTAGATGTGAATGAATATAAATGAAAATAATGAAAACAGTTTCACACTGATACTTTTTCCTCCTTTCTAACTCTGTAGTTTTGCATTTCAAATAAAAAACAAATAAAGAATAATGGGCATGCTTGCTCTTTTACCAATCAGTTACTGATTGCTTTAATCTAAAATGCTACTTATTGACCTACATTTCACAAAGACCAGTTTCTTTATCAGACTGGTTTGGAATGAGACCTTAAAGCATTTGTATAGATTTTTTTTAAAAAAAGATGGCACTTTCCTAGCACAATCCTTCAAAATTTATACATATAGAACATTTGATACTATATATATTTTTTTTCTAATTTACATCAGTAAGACTCTCCTAAATACAGTGCTTTTGCTGTAATTTACACCACTGTTGCTGAGCACTGAATCATAACCATGTCTGTATTTACAATTTACACAATCCTTGTCAGTGTATGTAATTTTTACAGTTGAACAAAAATAGCAGATCCTTACTTAAAGACCTTATGGCCATAGATCCTTAATTACAGCTATGTTAAAATAACCTCCATGGTGGCCATGAGCTGAAGTAACAATAAATAAAAGAGAATGTAAAGTGAGTAGCTTCTTCCAGAGGGAAATGTCAACTTGCACATGGAAATGTTACCAGTGTAATAACATTTCTTGCCGCAGCAGAGGGCACTGAGCGTGAATCAAGCAGAAAGAAGAGCTGGTGTCTTTGTGAAGGATGTGTGTGGTGAGAGGTCAGGGACAGACAGAACCATCTGTCCTCTGGGCAAAGAGGGAGAAGCTGACAGGTGGGTGATCAGAGCCACCTGTGGAGGAAGTGGACTTCCAGAGTGAGCTGAACTTCAAACCCTGGGCTTGAATGCTGTAGTAAGGCTATTGTGCTGCTTTGACATTGATGCCCCTTTTAGGAGTTATTTTTTTTAACCTAGTCTCTGCACACTATTCTGTGGAAGTGGAAGCAGGAGAGCTTTTCTTTCTCCAGATAAGTTTCTGTTTCTGCAGCAGTTGCCTCAGTACTGTCAATCAAAAGACAGTGGGCTTACCAGAACTTCACATCCCTTTGTCTTCTACTTTAGCTGGTGTCAGATGGTTTCATCTGGTAGAATGAGAACACAGCAGCAGAAACCAGGTACCCTGCTGTGGAGGCCTTGGGGTGGGGGGGAATAAAAAAAAAAGTAGGAAACCTACTTTTCCTGCAGGCAGTGAGTCTATCTGCAGTGTTTTGTTTCTTTCTAAAACCCTACTTGCATCTCCTATAATCTCTAAGACATGGTTTTGATTTTGCTCTGGATCCAGCTTGATTTTGCCCAGTCTCCAGCCACACAGGCTGCACAAAAATCACTTACATTCTGGGTTTACAGTGGAAGAACCCCATGGGCCAGTCAGCTTCCCCCTTGTGCTTCTCATGCATTTACCCCTTGGGACTTTAGATCCATTTCTGTTTTTATTGCAGAAAGAGGTCCTTTGCTTCATTTGCTGAATCTGAAAACCCATGCCTAACACAGCTTCTGGCTTTAATGAACTCAATGATTACCTCTGATCTGACAGCAGTTGTAAGAGTTCTTGGTGCAGTAATAGCAATGTACAGACCACTCAAACCTGAAAGAAAAAAGGAATCTGTGATTCTAAAAATTAATTAAACTTAGTACCTATAAAAAGCAGTGACAAGGCAGGTGAAATTTAGGGAACCATCTATGACATGGACTGAAACATGCTCAGCCGCAACCCTAGAGATGTCTGTTAGTTTAGCTAGTACTGGGGAGTAGGACTTACACAGGGATTTCCAGCCTGAAGCTATGAATCTGCATGCTGAAATCTAAAGAGTATTGCATTATACACTACATATAAATCACAAATAACACAGCCCTAACTCTGATCAACTATATAAGGCATTTGATTCTCTCTGCAAATGGCTTTAGTTGCAAGTGTGAAAAGGTCTGCCGGATCTTTTTTTCCCTCCACTAGCCAAACTGGTTCAAAGGTACAGTGAGAATTAGACCCTACACTTAAAGGGAAAACAAAGGGGAAATCAAACCCAGCAAATGCCTCTTTCCAATTCCCTACCTCTCCAGTCTGTACCATATCCTATTACTAAAAGATCCCACATTATGTCTGAGAAGAACTAACCTTTTGATGTTGCTCACAGATGAAATCTGCTACCAATGTCTTTTACCAATTTTAACTGCCAGACTCCTAACCCAGAAAAAAAGGACTTTATTTTCCCAGTAGAAGTGAAACTTTTTTTTTTTTTTTTTTTCCTCCTCCTCCCGAACCCCACGCCACAACCCTCCTCCCCCCAGCCCCTTTGCAACTTTTCAATTTACAAAATGCTTTGGGATAATTCTGGGGGAAAAGCTCCATGCAGTATAACCACATTAGCTTAGAAAGCAAACACAGAAAAAAAAATGGCCTCTTGGTCATAAACAAGCTGTGTGCAACTTTGTCATAGGCAATCTATGCACTGAATCTTATTCAGGGTTGCAAGATGTGGTGGTTTGTTTTATACTGATGGGTACTGTTGCCAGGGTTTCCATCCAAATATAGATGTTTGTAATACACATTGTGTGTCAGTCTCTTCAGTCAGTTGTTGGTAATAGAGTTTGAAAGGCATATAGTGACAATATAAATGCATATGGTATATCTGAGTATTTTGTTAGAAGGCTGGTGGGTCCTGGTTGCTTAGGATGATACGCAGACTCCCATGCAACCTGCATTTTTGCCAACGTTGTCTCCCGAACTGGAAACAGAGACTAGCCATACTAAGCTACCTTTATTGTCAGCTGGGAGAAATCTGGAGGGCAATTCATATGACCTGGCTTTGACCTTTATCTTAGAATGGGATGAATTTCTCTCTGTATTTCTTTACACTGACTATAAAAACAAGCCTTAAGTGATTAGCTTAACCCTTAGAGCTCAATTCAATTGCTTAAACGCAGGCCCTGGGCTACACTGGCTGACCTCTAGCTTCTGGGTGCAGCATCCCTTTGATGCTATGAGGTATCTGACAGTCCTTATCTGTCTCAAATAGTCTAGAAACCTCAAGTAGCATCAGATACTTGTGCATGGGCAGCTGAAAGTACTAGGACTCATATAGGCTAAGTTCAGTGTCTGAAGGACTTTTTCAATAGACCACAAACAGGAAATTATTGTTATTTGAATTATAGTAAGTAGGGCATGACATCTGGCCTCCAGTGGCTGATGCAAAAAAAAAAAGCAGGCATCTCCCTAAAATCCTGTGCCACATGGGACAGCTCTTTGTGAATGTCTTCAAAATGCAAGGACACTTCAAGTGTTGTCATATTTCTATTTTCAGGCAACTGACTCAAGCCATTATATGTCTAAATTTAGGTGTTTACATACAAGCTAGGTGTCTAAGCTTGGAGAGCTATTGGTTGACCAGATATAAATATGTGCTTCATCTCTTTCTAAACCACTAATTGTATTGACTAGACCTCTACTCTCTATAATGGGAACTTGGGCATCTATCTCACATGCGAACATCTAAAATTAGATGTCTTAAGCCCTGAGCCAAATCACACAACTAACTTTTAGATTCCTAATTAGGATAAATTAATTGAAAACTACACAACTTTTTTGTCATTTTTGAGCCTTCATATGCCTTCATCTGCCCTTAGCTGGAAAGTGTAGATGACCATACTAATTTGTTCTGCCAAGAACTTTGATGAATTGTAGGAATTACAAAAATCAGGAACTTTTCCTGGGCTTCCTTGAAGAAACAGCAGTTTCATGTACATAGAGATTTGCTTTGTCATTCTGAGTAGTCATTAAATACCTATCAAAACCTCAAAGTGTGGATTGCTCTGTTTCCTTGTCAGTGGTGGCTAAGTGACAGAAGTCTTAAGAGTTAGCTAGAGAATAAGTACCAATGGTGGCTCGTGTACTCTGCCAGACTAACAGTACTGGCCAGACCTGGTTCAGCATTTGAGGAACCTTACTACCAGAGCTTCAGGCCAACACTTAGAAATCCTGCTAAACTTGAACAATAGCATCTGAATCAGATCTGCTTTGGTTGATCTGTTATAGAGGGTAAGCAAATGAAATTTTCAGTTCTCTGCAGTTTTCTGTGTTGACTTTGTCATGTTGAAAATGTTTACTAATGCTTTTGCTATTTTGGTTTTGAAATTAAAAGAAATACCAGGATATCATTTATTTCTTATTAAAATAAAAGAGATACAGAGGATTTATTACAATCTACAGGTAAGTCTGGTGAAAATGAAATTGAAAGACCATATCAATACTAAAAATGTACAGGAAACAGAACTTGTATGAGACAATATAGGATGGAAGAGGCAAAAAAGTTTTCAAAAGATTGTGTAAGTACTGGAAATGCTCTTTCTTGCCTAATTTGAGGTAAATTCTGTCTCCCTCCAGAAAAAGTCCTCTGAAAAATGTTGGGTTCAAAACCAAACATAGTTTATCTATGTAAGTTGCTTATGTTTTCAGAATCCCACAGCATCCTCGCTGCTAAATTGAGTAAGTGTGGACTGGATGATCAGGTAGTGAGGTGGACTGTTAACTGGCTGGTGGGAAGAAGCCAGAGAGTGATGGTCAATGGGGCAGAGTCTAGTTGGAGGCCGATATCTAGTGGAGTCCTTCAAGGGTCAGTACTGGGACCACTATTATTCAATGTATTCATCACTGACCTGGATGAGGGATTTGAGTGCACTGTCAGCAGGTTTGCTGATGACACAAAGCTGGGAGGAGTGGCTGACACACCAGAAGGCTGTGCTGCCATCCAGTGAGACCTGGACAGGCTGGAGAGCTGGGCAGGGAAAAACTTAATGGAATATAATAAGGGCAAGTGTAGGGTGTTGCATCTGGGCAGGAACAACCCCAGGTTCCAGTATAGACTGGGGACAGACCTGTTGGAGAGCAGTGAAGGGGAAAGGAATCTGGCGGTCCTGGTGGATCAGTAGGATGAACATGAGCCAGCACTGTGCCCTTGTGGTCAGGAAGGCCAACGGCATCCTGGGGTGCATTAGAAGGCGTGTGGTTAGTAGGTCGAGAGAGGTTCTCCTCCCCCTCTACTCTGCCCT
>NW_010311611.1:6414-34437 GCF_000700745.2 Antrostomus carolinensis
AGGCTCTTCTCAGTGATGCCCAATGGTAGGACAAGGGGCAATGGGTGTAAGCTGGAACACAGAAGGTTCTGCTTAAATTTCAGAAGAAACTTCTTTATGGTGAGGGTGATGGAGAACTGGAATAGGCTGCCCAGGGAGGTTGTGGAGTCTCCTTCTCTGGAGACATTCAAAACCCACCTGGATACCTTCCTGTGTGATCTCATCTAGGTTCGTGCTCCAGCAGGGGGGATTGGACTAGGTGATCTTCCGAGGTCCCTTCCAATCCCTAATATCCTGTGATTCTGTAATCATAGAATGGTTTGGGTTGGAAGGGATCTTTAAAGCTCATCTAGTCCAACCTCCCTACAATGAGCAAGGACAAAATATGGAATATAATTTCTTCAGTGTATCACATATTTTCCATTTCAACAGCTATGGAAGGTAGTGAAAGTACCTTTGTTTTAATTTTACATCAAAGAAACTGAGATAGATAGGGCCAAACCAAAAAGTTATTTAATCTCCTACTTGCTTTTGAAATCATCATATAGCAATATCTTTGGAGATGTAGCTATAAAGTTTGAAAGCAAGACTCAAGAGTACTTTCACATCATAATAGACAAAAATAAATGTCATTGATACTATGATGGTGCTCAGCAGAGAGAACTCCTGATTCTCATGTTAGAGGCAGAGGCTCTGTGGGAATTGTTCAGGAGTCACCTACCACCTGTAGACTTTTTTGAGAATATGTACGCTTGCATTGTAAAAATGGCTCACTCCTTGCACTGGGATCTAGCCCCTCATTCATCATACTGAGTGGATGATAGCATGGTCCTATTGGGAGGGAGATGAAAGGTCTCTCTCCAAGACATCAAAAATATTATTGAGCAGACAGTCCCTTCACAGGTGTAGTTCTTAAAAGCATAATGATGTTGAACCCTTTAGGTTTCATTCCAAGTCATAAAGTTAATGGCCAGATCTCTCCAGAAAATACAAGCAAAAAACAGCCTGTACCAATTAGCTGAGGGTCTGGTTTAGTTGTGGTTTTGCTTTTTGTTTTTTGTTTTTTTCCCTTCATATGGACAATAACTACTTTTCAAGTTATAACTTGAATAACAGAGAGGTCAGAGGTATTTCATGTTTAGAAATTGCTTGATGAAATCTATGTATGTGATGGGCCTGACTACACTCTAATGCCTCAGGCCAAGCAACTTGCAATTGTGCTGTACTTTTTGAGTTCAGGCATCATGGAAATTTGCAGTGAGATTTGTGTGACTCTAAGCTTAGACAATCTCTTTAAAACAGCTTCCTGGAATTTAAGGTTTTAAGTTCATTCAAAGCCCTATTTGAACACTGAAATAAACACTCTGGACCACATCTCAAGTGCTTTGTTCAAGGTCATCTGAGAAGAGTTCAATGGAGCTTGGAAATGAGCCCAGATCCCTGCTTAACTCTAGCCATAGATCCATCCATTTTCATTCCATAGCAGCATAATAGTGATTTGGAAAACTATTCTAAAACCTTGAGAACTGAATAGATATCAAAATCCTTCTGTGTGTATTTGGAACCATCCCACAGATTTCAGTGGAGTAATATATTCTTTCTTATAACAAATTGAATTGTTGAAAACCTATAGAAATCTCTCATTATTTGTTAAAATAAGCACAGCTTTCTCATAAATATTGTAGAGATGCATGCAGAGGGTTAAAAGCGACAGCTCAGTGGTCTGGAATTAAATCTGTTGCAGGTATATAATTTAGTGTGACGTTAATTGGGTAGTGGGGAAGCATAAATGAGGAACACAATGTGTATACATTGGAATTTTTCGTTAAAGAAGGAACACTGCAGATGCTAACCTCAGCAACCCAAAATCAAAGAGGGAAGGGAGGAGGGGGGAAAGGAAAAAAACACAAACCTCAACAAAAACCCCACACAACAACATACAAAACAGGAGACAACCAAAAAATTGTGTCCCATTTCTTCAGGAAGAAGTTTAAATTACTTACCAGGGATTAAGATTTTCAGATGAAAGAGATCAGCTTAGCCCTGAAGTTGTAGAGCTTTACCTGATTCTAAGTTGTGCAGATCAGCTCATCTTTATAACTGTCTGTATGGTCTCCTGATCTGGGGCAAGTAGAAAGCAACTGAAATTTATGTGGATCTGTTGTGGGCTTCTGCTACTCACTAGCCAAGGAATGTGACTGTGGGAAAACATGTAAACCACTTGATACCTACATGAGATGGGTGAAGGAGTCTGCACAACCAATATTCAGATAGATACTCCAGCCTACCATGACATTTCAAGGAATAAATAGTGATACACTATGTCACGACACCCAGTGTCTGACCTTATTGTCAGTGTGACTTTATTAAGAAAAAATACACGACATGCTGAAATATCTCAACATCTGTTCCAAATAAGTGTTAATATAGACTGTGAACAAGGAAAGTATGATTTTCATCCCACTTGGGGGGCCCAGACCCTCCTATCCTCTCTTGACGATATGCTGTACCTTGTTCTTCAAGGATAGGTTAGGGATTTTTTATTTTTTTTTCCCTTTTCATGCCCCTACTCCCATCAGGCATCCCTTATAGGCTATGGTTGTTAACCTGAGCTACTTCTTCCTATCCAGTCACAGACTTTGTCCAGTCACAGACTTTGTTAGAAAAAAAAAAGACAGAAAGCTCTCATTTTGTATTTCTTCCTATTTATTGCAGTATTCAAGCTTATTCAATCTTGTTTTTATTACCAATGGATTTGTTAAAATGCAAGTCAGCTTTTTTTTTTTTTTTTTTTTTTTTTTTTTTTTTTTTTTTTAAAAGACTCTTTTTTTTTTTTTTTTTTTTTTTTTGTTACAAGATCAGTTTCTTTTTCTTAGTTTGTTGCACATAAGCTCTCTGTTCAGGCTGTTTTAGGGCCTAAAAATGCCTCCCATTGGTTCTGCAAAGTCCATTGCAATAGATGTTGTGCTGCAAAAGACTGATGGGAAACTCTACCTGCACAGTGGATCTTATGTTTCTGTACAAGATTGCATTGCTGATTCACACCTGCTTTAATTTGCCGTTGAGTAAACTGAAGTGGTGACAGTAATTTACTGAATTTTAGTCATCATGTGGTTAAGTCTTAGCATTTTGACTGTAAGACTGAATCCACTGGTGATCAACATCAGTAACAGAGCTGTATATCTCAATGTAGTCACTGAGAATCCAAATACACCTTATGCGACTCAATGAGGTGTTGCTGATGCACTAGAACATCTCTCATGATATTCAGTAATCAGCAGTCTTTAATTTTCCCATTCCCTGTTTCACATTCATTGGCTAACCAATATGGACTTTCAATAAGTATGTGATGCATACATAAGAGTTAGCAGACTGGGTGAGATCTTATGGAAATTGAAGTGTCAATAGAAATACAGTAATTGGGGAGCACAGGCAACAAGACGACTGTGGGAGACATATACTTCAGTCTCCTCTTGTCTCAGTAAACCTTGTTCTAGCCACTTACATCACAAGAATTAACAAAACATCTACTTCAAATAGAAAAAAAAAAAAAAAAGTAAAAAAATCTTCACAGCATTGCATAACATCCTTATCTAGTGAATTGGATCACTGCATCACAAGAAACCAAAAGTTACAAACCATGGAATTTGCCACTGGCAAGGAGCGGAAGATATTAAGAATATTGTCCTAATTTTATATTATTCCTTGTTTAGGATAGGTCTTGCTGTGTTGTTTGTGCTTCTCTCTTACTCTGTTTGTTAAGGTGTTAGAGGTAGAATGTTGTAGTTGGAGTATTCAATTAAGTATTCAGCCACTGACCTGGATGATTGAATCACTTAACCTATCTGCTGTGTCTCTGGATTCTTTCTTGACTGTCACGTTTGAGGTAGGGTATGTCTCATGTGTACAGTAGCTACTGCTATGGGACCTAGGTCTCTGCTAAAGGTATTAAAGGCTGCCACAATACAGGCATTAAGTGTGCCTGCAGTTAGGCACGGGTAATCTTCGACTGAAAAGTAGAAAAAACAATAAATCCAATGCCCTACCATATTACTTTGCACAGTTGCAGTTTTGGAGATTAGTCTTAAATTATTTTGAATTGCAAATCCAACTGTACTTTAATTATGATTATGACCTCTACTTTGTGGCACACAGTTCAATCTATACAACCACAGTCTATGGTAAATTACTATAATGGTGCTGTAAATGATGCACCATAACACAGAGCCTTGCCCTATATCTGTAGACAAAGACATGCATGCACATGCACATTTTGACTTGCAACAACTTCCTAATAACACAGATTTATTCTCCTTTGGGTTTTCTTTTTTGGCTCCCATTGTCTCTCTAGATAGGGTAGCAAGGACTCAGTGACTTGCTGGAAGAAATCTGTAGAGTATGTTAATTTCTGTGAAACTTAGGCAGCCTCATAAGTCTTAGAGATTAATAAGAATCTGGGAAGTATCTATCTTCTGGGGATGCTTTCATTTGCGCAGTAATAAAGCTCGCCTTTCTTGTTTAATAAAAACAATGAGGAAACAAATGGGTGTGCAGGCATTGGAACTTTTGAAGAATTAATTCAAAAGCACGGAGGAAAGTTTTTTATCATGCTGTAAGTACCAGAAAGGTGAAAATTACTCTTCCCTAGAGCTCTTACCCTCTGTGTGCCTTATCTCTAAGTTACACCAAACTTAAAGCAAAATCCTGAGAAGGTGTTAAGGGTCTCTTGGAAAGTGCTGATCATAATCCTAAAAGGTGATGGTCACATTTCACTGAGACCATCAGGAGCTTGGGAAGGTTCTGCATGATTCATTTTCTTCTCCTACACATAGGAATGATTTCCTGATTGAATATGCAATATATATTTCTTCCTCCAAATGAATTTTCTGTGGAAATTTTCAACATCAGGGACAATTTTGTGGTTTTTCCTTTAAAAAATATATATATATCTTTTTTTGGTTTTAGAGAGATGGCAAAGATTTTCCATAGCTGTTCCCTTTATCCTCCCCCCGCAGAAGGTTCTTGTCAATTTAACTTTCAGCGCACAGACAGGCAATTGACAAAAGTGGGAGCCTTGCAGCAGGCAGGGGGCTCCTGCCCAGCTCCCAGCCTCCCTACAGCTCCAGATGCCAGGGAGGCACAAGCCAAGTTGCTTAGAATCCCCACATCTCCTGCAACTCTGGCTGCCAGAGAGCTGGAGCAGAGTGAGAACTTGTAAAACCAATTTTTTTACCCCTCAAAAAAAGAATTTTGAAAGTTAGCACAGTTTGATTTCATTTAGGCATCAAGATTTAGAAAAAAAAAAAACCTGTTTGAAAACTTTTTTTTCCATATATGGTCATTAATGCACTTGTTATATTAAAAATGCCTTTGATTACTTAATCTCCAAAGACAAATGTGACACAGAACTTTATTCAGTACTAGACTGTCTTTATACCTATTGATCTATAGGCTCTGTTCTCAGTTTTCTTGTCTTCCTATAGATCTGTTCCTATGGCTTCTCGTTAAGGACTGTGCATCTCTGACAACTGGGGACAGCAGACAGTCCTCAGCCTGAGGCCAAGACTATTCAAGTCTCTCTCCAACTACCAAGCTCAGTTCAATGATGAACACAGATGGTTACAGTGGCCATGTGCAGTGCCAGGAATGAAAGGATGGTGCAGTAGTTCCCTACTGAGCCTCCCTTGGATTGTAATGGCATTTGGTGGTCTCAAGAAATATGCTTACTCTGCAGTTTCTACAGGGTGAATTTATCTTAGAGAATTCTGACCAAACTGACATTTACCTTACTTCAAGTAGTCTGTTATTTTCACTACTTAAACCCCACATAGATGGGACTGTAATACACAGAAGATTGTTAAATGATTTGTTGATTGGCCATGAGGATGATCCGAGGACTGGAGCACCTCTCCTGTGAGGACAGGCTGAGAGAGTTGGGGCTGTTCAACCTGGAGAAGATAAGGCTGGGGGGAGAACTTCTAGTGACCTTACAATACCTGAAGGGGCTACAGGAAGGCTGGGAAGGGACTTTTGACAACGACAGGTAGTGTCAGAATGAGGGGTAATAGCTTTAAACTGGAAGAGGGGAGATTTAGATGAGATATTAGGAAGAAATATTTTCCTGTGAAGGTGGTGAGACTCTAGAACAGGTTGCCCAGGGAAGTTGTGGATGCCGCCTCCCTGGAAGTGTTCAAGACTAGGTTGGATGAGACTTTGAGCAACCTGGTCTAGTGGAAGGTGTCTTTGCTCATGGTAGGGGGACTGGAACTAGATGATCTTTAAGGTCCCTTCCAATCCAAACCATTCTATGATTTGTACTGCATGCAGACGTTGCTGTCTTTGTGGTTGAAGGATGGAGTGGATGCTTGGATTCTGTTTCTCTCAGTAACAGGTCATCTAAACTCCCCGACCCTGAACTGAAATTTTAGTAAGTGTCAATAAAAAGTTAATCTTGTTGTGGGTAACACCTCAACAACCTGAGAAATAAATTAATTGGGATAGTATTCTTCCCTGCAACAGCTTCATCCAGCCTTGTTCTAAATACTTGCAAAATATTATCTGATGACCAGGCCTGTCCTGTGAGTTCCTGAGAGTTGTTCTCATTTCCTTGATTTTGCAGGTGGATCCCATATTACCTGCAGTGTTTATCCTCCACATAATTCTTGTTGTGGTACTTTTAAGCATGCCCCAGCTCAGTATGGGTGGAGAAGAGGCAGAAGTCATTACACTGATAGGAACACAGTTACAATGAAGAAGTGCTGTCTTTACTTCTGTTTTGGAGTTGATACTATAGCACAGGTTTCTGTCAGGGTATTATGTTTGTAAATATATTCCAATAGATCTGTTTTGGCCCTACCTTTAACCTTCACTTAATAAAAATATGTTCTAGCCACAGGCTATGAGCTCTCATGACTAGTAAAGGTAGGGACCTTTGCAATGCAATAAAACAGGGAGGAAATATTGTGATAGATAACACAGCTTCTAGTGTCCCCCTCCCATATTCTTGCATCCTGAAGTGAAATCTTTATTTTAAGAAGTAAACACTATGAACTTAAATCAGTTTTTCTTTAATCAAAGCCACTTTTAAAATATTCTTAAATAAAATACTACTTAAAAAGGGTAATTTTACATGAAGTGGGAGAGACATAGTGCAAGAACTTACAGTATATCAGACTGAATTAGTTTTCATGCTACAAGATGTAAACAAATCTATTTAATTAGAACACCTTGTTCTTGTTGCATTCAGAGTCATTTTTTATAAAGGCAGAGGGGAAGAAAAAAAGTTTTGGCAGCAAATTTCTACAATATTACAAAAAATGTCTAAACAGTATTTTTCCCTCTCTAAAGCAGAGGTTTTGTTTTTTTTTTTTTTTCCCTCATTCTTATTTTTTGAATTGGAATCTCAAATTAAAGCTCCTCATCATAAAGATGATCCCTGAGCCAGGTACACACATTCCTAGGGAGCAGCTTTGATTCAAAGCCCTTCGTTTCTACTTCATCAGTGCAGACAACAGATGTGTAGCCATGCAGGGGGAAGCTGCTCCCTGAAGTAACTTGTTTAGGTCATGCATACCAAGACCAGAACTCCACTCACACGTTCTCTTGCCTCCACTAAGGCCATGAAATCCCCATGCTTGCTCACGTGTGGTGCAATCTGTCTAAGTTTTACCGTTATCCCACCTGTGTAACTCAGAGACACTAGTGAATTTCACCTCTTTGCTGCTGTTTTCTTTCCTTTATAAAGTAAAATGAAATCTGGAGTAGCAACGGGAGGAAAAAGTGAGGCTGTGTGCTCAAGGGCTTTATTCAACCCCATAAACTATTAGATCACCTTTCTCTCTCCTCTTTAGTAGCCGTGCAAGGAGTCCACTTGGCTATACAGCCTCATTAGTCACAACAAAAAGGCAGCACAAGGTCCCACAGTGACAAGTTGCCACCTAAATCTAGGTAATGTGCTGTGCTAAAATGTTGTACTCTGTCTGGTAGCAAGACCTCAGTTCCTTGCTAAGGTGATGTTGCCATTTCTTTCTGAATTCTAGACATGTACCATCTTTGTGGTCCATCTCTTCCCAGATTCACATTTTAAAATATATAGTTTCCTAGCCACACAAATCCAAAACCTCAAATGTGTGGTAGAGGCACACAAATGGTATTTGGGAGCATTGTCCATAATGACAGACCTCTAGATCCAGTCATAGCATGGAGAATCTCAGGCCAGCATTTAGGTGGGTTGAGCTATTAAACACCAATGTGGATGACTTTTTCCTCTGTACATAGTAACAAGTTTTGTCCTACCAGACTACTGTTAAAAGAAAGATTCTCTAACCAGCTTGTAGTGGGAAAGTCTTGTGATGGGATCTGGCCAATGAAAGGAGAGAGATTAACTTCTTGAAGAATAGGAGCTCCAAAACAGTGTTCGGCTGGGAGTGTCCCTAAGCGGCATGAATGACAACTGCACACAGGAATTTGTGCTATTCCTGAAACAATCTACTGCTTTTTGTGAAAATCCAGCTGCCCAACAAAGACCCCAGATGCTGCACACTGTGGGTCTGATTAGTGGTGGAGCATTAACATTTTTCAAAAAAGGCAGATGATAATTCTGATTTCAGACAAGAATTCATGAGGTGGCATCTCACCTTGGTAAAGTGCAACCAGACCAGATCAGTGAGATAACCATTTTCACTGGAACTGTCCATGGCTACAGGAACTATCAGCATTCATATCAGATCCCTCAGGTCCTTCTCGTGCCCTGTATATTCATACAAAACAGGCAATTTTTTACAATTTTTCCCTCTCACATGAAGACCATCCAAACTTACCCACAACCAGAAGAGCCCAAATAAAAGTGATCTGTTCGAGTGTCTGTATAGGATTGCACAATGTAGTCAAGGACATACGTCTTCATCCCATAATGCAGTCTGATTTTTTCCTAGTACAATGGACAGTCATGCTACAAACCAATGCCAGAAGTCTGTGGAAGTAGATTAAACAGTATTTTAGTAATCAGGAGATTTGAATATTGTTCCTTTCTTGGCCAGAGACCTGCTGTGCCTCCTGGAAAAAATATCTTCTCTGTATTTCTTTTTTTCTCCTCCCACCTTTCCTTTGCCCTGCCCATTTATATGAGCAGCTTTCAAGGCAATCTGTTTTGTTCCATACTGATCACCAATGGACCTCAGTCTCTTCTGAGCTGTCTAGACACAATCGTTGCCGAAATAATAATATTCATGCTGAAAGCAAAATGCCAATATTTTTGTACCAATGTGATGCCTGTTTTGTATTCCTCTGGCTTTGTCCTCTACATTAATGATGCTTAGAGGCAAAACAAAAAGCTGATCATCTTACCACTGTTAAATGTTATTAATGACTTTTAAAAAATTGTCAGCAAACTTAAGTGTTTGTGTAAGTGAGAGATTAATAGTCCTGACCTAATAAATATCTCAGAAGCTGGCACACCACTTATGGGCAAACTGTCAGTGACGCCTGGCCTCAAAAGTCTCCATCTGGAGAATCAGCCAAGCAGCACACAATGACACCCTTGTACGAGCCATCCTCCTCACTCCCGCCCAGAACCCATAGCTCACTTCGTCAGTCCTCCAGCCTTCTCTCCTCCCTCGTTCCTATCCCACTATTTTTTTTTTTCATCTGGTTGCCTCATATGCCTCTCAAATTATGCTGTCCACATCCTGCCTAACACCTGCCCTTTTTTTCCTGTCTCCTCCATCAGATGTATTTTCCAGGGAACACAATCACAACACTGCTTTCATGCATCAAGGACAGAAGAGCCTTACAGGATCAGTATGAGATGGTCAAACAGCAAATTAAGTCCACCTGCAATCCTGGTAGAAATAGAAACCAGTGTGAGCTTATAGTGAAATCTGGAGCCTGAACATCACACTTTGTTATTAAAGTGACCCAGCATAATAAGACAATGATATCAACAGAAAAGTGATGTCCCTATGTTGGATTCTTCCCATTTATGTGCCCTTTCCAAGCTCTGGAATGGTGAATAAGGGTTTTTACATCCATTTCACAGGTTTCTATCTGTGAAACTTTAGTGTAGAAAGGTTGAGTTCTTTTGTCCAGATTAAAAAAATATGCTTATGGCAGAACAGAGACATTAATTCAGATATTTTTTCATCTTGATCACTGGTCTTTATTTTCTCTCCCTGTGATTCCTAGTCTCTAAATTTTAATTAATTCCCAGGAGGAAAGACTTTTTTTGATAAAATTTTAGTGTTTTTACTGGTGTGTGAGGAATATGGTTTAATCAGATGATTTCAAAACAAGTCCCAAGTGTCTCCCAGAGACTTATTACCTTTCCTACAGCTGTACTTCTGAGTATTTGCCTCAGAAAAAACACGCATTTGTTCTTCTCATTGGTATTTCCAATCCTTTGTCTACACTACCCCTTCTGCTTGGGCCACATCCCTGAAACCTTCTATTGTCCCTTAACTATCTACCCACACAAACTATGAACTCACTTCTGTGTTACCCTCAAGGAAGAAAATTTATTTTCTTATAAGCACAGCAAGAAACAAAACTCAAATCTTAACAAAAACAATGGCCCTTTCCTACTGTGATTTACAAAATATTTTCCTGAGACTGGTATCAACTCCATCCATTTAAGTGAAGCTCGTTTGCAGGCACTCATCTATTTGTGGTGGATGGGCAGCAGAGCCAGGGCTTCCAGTCACTAAGATGAATAGACAGATGGCAGGGACAAAAATGGTTATTACATGTGGTCCGAGCGAGGGCTGTCATTTTTAAGGTCAGGCCTTCATCTTGTAGTGGCCAGGAGGGGGCCTGTGGTGATGATGATGATGACAATGCATTTGGAATGATACTGCTATTTGTTTATCATGAATTTTGATCAGGAGGTACCAATTTTAACAATCACAGGAGGAAAGCAATTGAGTCAGCCCCGCAGCAGCATCTAAAGATCTTCTTGTCTGCATGGATAACTCTTTTCTTATCCACTGCACATCAGAGTTTAGATATGAAATGAAAGCTTTCTTTCCTGTAGAAACAATGAGTACATTGCTGAATTTCTTTCCATCTCTTGTTGGAAAGAGGAACCACCTGTGACTCCATTAGGGATTTACCTGCAAGTTTGAGCCTCACATTAGTCAGAATGGCTGGATCCTTGCCTGATGCTTACCACAGTATCACAGATTTTTCATGGAAGTGGGTTTATTTGGAAGTTCAGCAAGCATTGCTATCCTCAGATGACTGGATTTAGTTTCCCCTGATTAAAACGCACACATTGCAAAAATGTCCTCCTCCTTCTTCTTCCCCATTTGCAGCCCTGTGAGGACTGATGCTAGACCACTAACACATTCTTCAAATGGTGAAAGTTGACGCAGATTCTCAAAACACAAATGTGATATGCTGGTTTACCTTGAATTGAGACTCTGAGTACAAATAAGTTCTAAACATCTCTAGCAAGTGCAAAGACCAGAACATAATTAAATTTCACTTTATCAACAATCCTAGAACAGGGCATTGGTGTTCAACGAATTGTCCTCATTAACTGAAGACTAAAACTTGACTTGAAACAAAACAAAACAAAACAAAAAAAAACCCAAGTTTGAGATACTCTTTAAATAGGAAATTAAAAACAGATAGCTGTACAATCTTGTAAGAATAAATGAGGAAGAAGGCAGATAAAAAAATAGAGAAAAAAAAATTCTCACAGCTTTGTTTTGCATATGACCTCTTCAGAATGTGATTAAGAAATACAAACAAACAAAAACCCCCTTCTTTCTGGTATATGTAATGTAATTCTACTCATAAATAAAGAGTAATTAGGATTAGTGTTATGTTAGCCCATTGTAAAATATAGTTCTGTGTGCATGTGTGTTTCGTTTTGAGTATCAGAAGTCAAGTTCAGCAATGTGATGTCAGGAAAAGGGCCCCTTTCCAGAATGGGAAGTAAATCAAGCTGCTGTGGTTCTTACATGATCGTGGTGTTACGGCAGCACAGAATTTGAGACTGGAAAGAGCCAAAAGATTGTGTGACCTCTTATACTTGATAACACAGGGTAAAGAAGGGAAAATAAAACGTACTGCCTCTACCTCATTGTCTGCATATCCATCCCAAGGACTTGATTGACTGGATAGGTACCTACAGTCTCTATGTCTGACTGTCATGAACAAAAGAGGAACAAGGAACAAGGGCCATCAGCCTTCCCAGATAACACTTGACCTGTTATTATTCCAGGCCTCGTTTCTGGAGTTCATAGGAAGTGGAATAAAAAGAACAACACACTTGTGCCTTACAGATGATCTAGGATTAATTTCTTCACTCTTCTGAAAACACAAGGTGCAAACAGCAACGTGGACTGAGTCCATCTCTGCCTCCTCCATGTGGAGCAGGGAAAACCAGTTCCTTTCTTCTAGCTTGGCTGTGAGACCCTTCTCAGGAGGACTCCCTTTAAGTCCGCCATACTGTGTTTATCCCAATGGACAGATACTGACAGAAACCTAGAGTGACAGGAAGCAGGGATACCTGCTTCTGTTTAACCACTTGCTTCCCAAACTGGTAGATGTTGCATTTCCTTCCCTTCACCCTTCCTCTACAGTGAATGTTTTTTTCTCAGTGATTTCCACTACAGCTCTTCCTACATTTTTGGGCTGCATAGAGCATCACAGCTTCTCCAAGGCAGGATGAGACCCTTTGACTGCATGTTGCCATGACAATGGAAGGGACAACTCAAGGAGGCCATTGCCTCAGCTCCGGTTGCTAAAAAAAACATAGTGTCACCAACAAGGTCAGTCTCACCTGATGCCTGGTGGCATCTGTCCCCTTGTGCATCTTGGCTACCACCTCCTGGTGGGAAAACGTTTTTATATGGAGCATAAACGGCTTCCTGGGGAGAGCATTATTGTCTTGTTGGACAGAGTCCACTACCGGAGGAGGCTGCATTTTATCAGCTCTGTCCTCACCACTCCACTCAAAGTGTTGGTGCCATCAAAGGGATTGATGGAGTTGGGAAAGCCCCCAAAACCATATAAGTTGACATTAAAGAGAGACTGTGAAACTCTCACAATCAAGAGTGCCTTTCAGGGAGACATGTAGAGAGAACTACTCTGTCACTTTGGTGGATGACTTTTATCGTGAAGCTGCACAAAGCCGTTACTGAAGAAAGGCACAAATTTGCTGGAGCTTGCAGGGGGGAGTAAAGGGGAAAGAATCAACAGCAATAAAAATGAGACACATGCTGGTTTCTTTTCACTTCAGAGTCTTTTGGAGAATCTCCTGAGGACTGAAGGCAGCTGCAGAGGTGTTGTGAAGAGGGGACAGTGCACTGGACCTACCTGTGAATTGAGCCAGCATAAACACTGCAATGGACAGTACTCCTGGGGTAGGACTACAAGAAATTCACCTGGATATGTTTTCCAAAGGTCCCTATATTACACAGCAGTTTGTTCTGTGAGGTTTAGGGCAGTCAGTAAGAAGTGGGGACGGCTGGGATCTCATGGTAGATCAGCTCATGAGCAGCAGCATGGAGTCCTTTCTGGCCTCTGAAATTATGAGCGGAGCAGAGCAGGAATTAGTTCTTGCTGCAGAGATGACGGGAATAGTGTGGATAGAGTTGTAGTGGCAGTCCAGGTTACGGCTCAGTGAGCTCGGTGTTGCTGTGGCTGGTTTGCTAACCGTGTAAGAGCTTACAGCCTTCTCAGGTGTATCTACATGGGATGGCTGTAGGTACAGCAAGTGGAACTCGTGGCTTTGCACAGCACCCTGTACCATGGGCAGCCTCACAGGGAAACACTCACTGTCAATAACATTGTAACATTGTGGCTTGTGGCGTAGTGGTGAGCATGGGGGACTGAAGGATTTTTTTTTTTTTTTAACCTGCTGCATAAATAGAATAAAGGAAAATATAATGTAATATAAATAAAAACAAATGGTTCAGTCAACTCATCTTTAATGCTTTGCAGCGTGACATCTATTTTGTCTAATGGAATACGACTTTCATACACCAACTGGAAATTTAACCTTGGCCAAAAGTTATGATGTACATTACAATATACTTTTATTATGTTACACTGTATTGTTGTTGTTTTTTTAATCTATTGCTAAGCCTCTAACAGTATGTCTGTGTCGATGAAACCCATCTGTCAAAAGCACAGTGGGGACATTATTATGTAAATGTATCTGGGCCTTCCTTTCATGGAATTGGGGGTGGGAATTTAATATACTGTCCTAATATTCCAGCCAGAGGGAAAAAAATGTTTATGAAAAATCTTTTTTTTTTTTTTTTTTTTTTAAGTAAGAAAAAAAATGTCTAGCTGAATTTGGCTTTTAAAAAGTCTGATCTCTCTCCTCGTCTTTCCCAGTGAGATCTCTGAGAGCTAATGATAAGTTTCTAATAAAAAATAAAATAAAATACATGAGAGACTTTTTTAAGTGCACCAGGAGACAGATAGGTCATTAATATCAACACTGCTATCTTTTCTATATTACACTCATATTTCAATTACCTACATTTTGGGGTTATTCCTTTTTTTAACAGGTGTCATTTCGGATTATTTCTTTATTAGGGTTTGTTATAAAGTATATACAAAGGTATGTAGATTTTTGGGAGAGGCGTGAGTAAGGAGGAGATTATTTATTACAGCCTTTAAACGTCAGCCAAAATCTATCCATCTAAATTGTCTTGCCTTATACACATTCTGCCACTATTTGCAAAATGAAGTAATTTGTCCCTGTGCAAGAAAGGGGCTAAAATTGAAATAGCCACTGTATGAAGCAAAGTGTCTACATAGCCCTCCCCTGGGCAAGCTCCCAACCTGAGGAACAAGCACCAGGAGGTTTGTCCCAATGTGATGCATGAAATGAAGTGTGTATAGCTCTCTAAATCCAGATTACCAGCTGATTTCCTCACGTAAATTCCAAAGCACCATCTGTTTAAACCGTGAAGGCCTCCACTATCAGGCTTTCTGAGATGGGAAAAGGTTGTCATCCCCATCTCTGCAGATGGGGTGCTGAGGAGAACAGCTGAGGGTGTGTTTGCACAAAAAAACCTAAGGTATATTCGCAGCATAAGGAAAGACACACATATGCTGACTACATTTCCTTAGCATAGGTAGTCACAACAATTTGCATATGACAGCGGAAGCTTTATCATGGACAACAAGTACTTATGGCCCCCTCACAGTCTGGATCATCCTTTTGGTCCTGAGTCTTTCCTCTTGTTTCCGTGAGGTTTGGTGAAAGCTCCTTCTGTTTGAGAATGTTTTCTAATTCCTTTGCAATGGAAACTATGCAAACTTTACCAAAGCACATGGATATCATTGTAGGCCAGTACATTTCGAAGAAAGTAACAGCTGTAACAGCTAGCTCCAATAACAGGTCTGAGCATGTCACATAGGATTTACAAGGAGTTTAGGTATCTAATTCCAAAACTGCCACCAAAAAAGTGTTACTCAGCAGCATCTTTCCTGTGCAAGCTCTTTCTGTGTTTGATGGGAAGGTTTTTAAAATATGTGAAGAAAAAACTTTTGTTTGGTGCGTTCACATGGGCAGTGACAAACATCATGTTTTCTTCATCCAGAGTAGACTCAAGCCCTCAGCTACCATCCAAGACAAAAGCACCCTTATCCCCAGGCAAGCTCAGTGGTGGAAACATCTATCCCTGGTCCCAGATGGGTCACTGAACAAAAAGGAGTGTAACAAACACAGGTGATGCTAGCATCTATTGCTATTTTTGTCAGAAAAGGGAAAACATTTAACTTCGTAAAATCTTTTTCTTTGTCCTAAAGATCTGGGAGTTCTTGGAAGGATCCAGTTTTCTAATATAAAGGGTCACTGGATGCCTATATGTGTTCCTAGTCTTGGCCCAAAATGTCTAGGTCCTGGGGATACTGAACAGCTGAGTGTCTGTTTCACATTTAAGTCACATTCAATAGACATCCTCAAAGCATTTGACAAATTCTCATGCTAGAGAAAGGCATCTTTTATCCAGAAGTTCAGAAAAGAAAATGTTCACACAGGCATATAATGACTAACTTTTCAATCCTCAGTCTTTTTGAAGTGATTTGAAGCAATTTCTTTTCCTTCCCTGAAGCCTGCACTAGGATAGCATAATTGGAGATAGGTGGGATGCCTGGTGTCCATGGTGGAAATATTCTGTACCCTAGGGACTGAGAAAACCATTGAAAAAAATGGAAACCCTACTTTGTAGACCCTGTCCTCATTTATTAAGTTCATGTGTGGGCAGGGATTATATCTCAGTATTTGCATATTATGGTACACAGAAATGGTAAAATTATTATGTTTGGCTGGCTATGCCCAGGTCTCAGGTCTTGGGTGTAAATTCAGACTTTGCCTCATTTAAAATGTGTTACGGTCAAACAGCCTTCAAGTGACTGACAACTTACACTTCGTTTCCCCATGTTGACAGTGCTTGCTTGCCTGACTCTATCTGATAGTGAACATCAAAGTTCTAGTTAAGGCTGATAAGATCACAGAAACATTGAATGATTTGGGTTGGAAGAGAACTTTAAAGGTCATAGAGTCCAATATGAAACCAGAAAGGTGTTTCCTATGAAATAGGCTTTCAAAACATCAGCCAGTCATCCCTGCTAGGTGCTTCTGCTGTATGTCATACTGTCTGCCAAGGGAAGGTGAAGTGTTGGGCTCAGTTAAGATTAACATAATGATTGGGCTTAATTGGGCAGCATACAATGGAGATAAACATAGTGACTTTTCTTCATCCATAGCTAGGTCTTGCTGCGCTCAGCCAGTAACAATACTCAACTTGAGCTGTACGTCAGCAGAGATAATATTCATTAGCTGATTCTGCATACTTACAACATCCTCCATCTTTTACTGGTCCCAGCTACCTGCTGAAGTAGGTGCATTGTGTACATATCCCATGTCAGAAGGTTCAGCTCAGAGGGGAGCTGTCTCAGGAAAAGGGAAGATAAAACCAATGTTGTTCCTCGTGCATACCTTTCTCTCCTGCTTTCCACAGGCACCTACTTCTGCAGATATTTCTTAATTTAAAGTTTAATCAAAATTTCTTTTAACACCTAAGCCCTTATGTGACATTAATATCTCTAAAGACTAAAATCCAGATCTATAGATATCTTCAAGTCTAAAAATACTTACCCGTTGTTAGTCCCAAAAGTTAAGTAACTATCAATTCTCCTTCAGGCTAGGTATTAAATCAAGCTATAGCGATGCATTGTGTGAAGGAGGATGTGAAACACTGTCACATGCTACTCATGGGCATGGTGCAAGGCAGAGAAGATAAAGTGCACTATTTAGTAGTGGGAAGGCTCTGAACACTGGCTTGTGGTCTTTTAAATCTCCCTGCTAATTGACTGGGACTCATTCAGCAGGTGACAGTGAAAGAAACAGCAGAGATGGCAGGATCCCATTGCTACTACTGAAGTTGGTAAGAAAATTAGATTATACGATGGGGTTTGCGGTTTTGCTTTGTCAGGGATTTTATTTTCTGCTAAAATTTTACAAATTTTTAAACATTAATATCTGAAATATTTTGATTCAGAATATCACCTGGGTGTTTCATGAGAGTCACAGGTTTCACAGGTTTTATGGGATGCTTCACATGCTCATTCTCCTTCATTGGCTGAATTGTATGGTTGAACTACATTTTCCATTTCACCTTAGAGCTTTGACATGTTAAGAGAGGAGATACCAAGATAAAAGAGTCTCTGAACACAGCTAACCATGGCAGATACAGTCCAAAAGAAATTTATGAATTAAGATATTTATGTTTGTTGATATCATAACTAAAGAGGTAGGGGATTTATTCACGAGAATTATTCTTAGGTGAAGGAAAATTCAATCTTTTCTTTGGAACGAAGACTGCTTTTATAGAATGTTATATTATGATACTTCATTAATTGATGGTATTATTATTATTACTATTTAGTAGTAGTAGTAGTAGTAGTAGTAGTAGTAGTAGTAGTAGTAGTAGTAGTAGTATATTAATTTTTTAACCACTGCCAAGTAGTAACTTTACTGTTATTCCTGCTTGTCAGATAGGAAATAAAATCTAAAGTCTTGCTTATGAAAGGCATTAAAGATCCATGGGTGAAAAAAATTACCAGCTGGTGCCCAGCTGAACTTTTCAGTGGGTTGTTTCTCCAGCTAAGCACTTCTTGCACATCCAGATGAGTTCCTCCCACCCACAGGTCATAGTGAGGTGTAGTCCTTTGGCACCCAATGGTGCTTCCCATGTTGTGATCCGTGGGGAGGGATGGTGGAGGGGTTTCATCTTACAGTGTGTGAAGTCATCTGGGCTGCAAAGGTTGTCTCAATCACTTTCATGTTTACACGTGGGAGAGAAAGGATGGTGCTGTCTCAGTCTGGGGAGAAGGGACAGCTGCTCTGGGTTGGCAGTGGAGAGGTGGCAGATTGAGAGGCGGGTCAGTCCATGGAGGAAGGAGCACCTCTCCGGTGGTCCTGCCTTTCTGGCTTTTGAAGATTTTTGAGTACCCAAGTGAGCTGCAGCAGCCAGCTGCCGCTGAGGGTCCTGTCAGACCAGATCCTGGTGGTAGAATTTGCACAGTTTTCTAAGCACTTCTGAGGCACGTAGGCCATAAGAAGGTAGTACGGGGAACAGCGTTAGAGGCAGACATCAGATTTCATATGGTCAATTGTGCTCCGTGATTGGCAGGACAGCAGTTTCTGATCAATAACTGCAAGGGATTATTGATTCAGCTACCAATCTGAACTCATGAATTACTGATATTAAATGTCAGAATCTTACAGACTTTAAGTCATATGACTGTAATCTCTTATTCCAGAAGCTCTGTGATGGCAAGCTCTCATCAAACTTCATATGACGAGGGTCTGCTTGCAGCTTGGCTGCTGTACACATGGAGTGACTGTCTTTGGTGTCTCTGCTCTGGATTTGCTTGGGGGTAAGGAGATTGCAGTCTGGCTCATTGCATCTTTCTCTTGCATGTCACTCAAAACTAAAGAATAAAAAATAAGAGCACTCTTCTCCCATTAGCAGAAGATGTATCCAGTGAAATCCCTGCTCTAAGTACCTCAGAGTACTGCTGAAATTAGCAACTGAATCTTTCCTTGATAGCTCCAATATAAACATATCCATGTATAAACAGAGACACACAGTACATGTGCATTTCAATAGATAGATATTTTTCTTATGAATATGTATTATGAATATCTGTGCAGAAAAGGAAAATATATGACCATCACACTTTATATGGACAGACAGGTACATGTCATGTGTTTGCATGAGTTAAATGCACGCAAGTGCTCTGCAGAAACTGCTATAATCTCCAGTAACTGCTTAACTGACTTATGTTTCTGATGTTTAGTAAAGGTTTGAATCTCTTTCCTGATCATATAATTTTTTGCCCTCTAGGTCCAATACTCTGAGAAACACTAAAAATTCATCACCATTTTCCATTCTTCACATCACTCACAGTTTTACACATCTGTACCATGACTGCCTTATCAGAAGAGAGATTTTTTTTTTTTTCGCAGCTAGCTTTTCTAGTTGTCTTTCTCTTTCCATTTTCTATTTACTACACCATCTTTCCATTTTATATTTAATACACCCTTTCTTAGCCTACGGTGGAGAGAAGACAGTAATGTACACAGGACTCAAGAACATAGGTTCACTTTATATTGATAATGGCATAATGATGTTTTCTCTTTTATTTACACTTTTTACCTCTGCTGAGGAATATGTTGATGTTCTGGTGGTACTTTCTGCTGTGCTTCCCAGATTGCTTTCCTGAAAGATGACAGTCTAGCAGAGTGCCAGTTTAGTTGGGAGTTTTCTTCCCCCTTTTTATTACTTTGCATTTATTGGCATTGAATTTCACCTGTCATTTTGTTTCCTGATCAGTCAGTGTCATGAGATCTGTGTTCCTGGTTGTCAGATTTATTTATATTACCCTGACTACCTCAATGCCATCAACAGATCTTTGTCTCCACTGCAGCAGAAAGGATCTCTGTGGTTTCCTGGGAGGATCCCTTTGGTCACCTCCCTCCATTAGGAAAACTGACTATTCCTACACTTCACATTAATTTTAAGCAGTTATTAACCCAAGAAAAGTCAGTTTTATTTCTTCCTGCAAAAACCTATTTTCTTTACAAGCCTTCGGTAAGGGGCTTTTCAAATATCCAAATACACTTATCCATATGCTTGCTGACTCTTGAAAAGCACTCTAATAAATTTTGTAAGGCATAACTACCTCCTATAAAAGTTCTGTTGTCTCTTTCATATTACATTATATCCATCTACTTGTCTGCCAGTTCTGTTCTTGATTACAGTTCCTTTCAATTTGCTTCATATTGTGTCACACATGCTAGTTTGCAGTTCCCTATTTCTCAACCTGAAAAGAAATTTGTGATAAAAAGAGCTCCTGTTTCATGAGAACTAATAATCAAATTAAAGATAACTATGAAGTACTCTTGATTGCTAATAATTCTGTGAGGCTATACAGACTTATTTCAAGTTACTTAGTGCCATTTAATTTTATTTAAACTTACAGGTTATTTATTATATGAAGAAATTATAAAAGGTTGAAGTTAAATCTTAATATCTGGCTCTCTGGATGGTGAATCAGGGTTGATTCCCTTCATTTAGTCGCTTGAACTGGGTTCTTTGTCATGTCATAATTAAAGGAAAAAAAAAGAATAAATGGATGATTCTTTGCTATGATCATTTTGTTCTCAGAAAAAGGGACCTAAAGATCCATTTTATAAATCAATCACTTAACAATCAAGGAGGGTTTTTTTTGCATTCACTTTATTGCATCCTTTGCATTTTGCAGCTCTTTTTGTGTGTGTTGGTTTTGGCTGAGATAGAGTTAATTTTCTTCATAGTAGCTAATATATTTTAGATCTGTTTTTGAAACAGTGTTGATAACACAGGGATGTTTTAGTTACTACTGAGCAGTACTTACACAGAATCAAGGCCTTTTTTTTTCCTCCTACACCACCCCACCAGCAAGTAGGCTGCCAGTGCACAAGAAGCTGTGACACAGCCAGAAGAGCTGATCCTAAATGACCAAAGGAATATTCCATACCATATGACATCATGCTCAGCACATAAAGCTGGGGAAAGAAGAAGGAATGGGGGACTTTCAGAGAAATAGTGTTTGTCTTTCCAAGTAACCGTATCATGTGATGGAGTCCTCCTTTCCTGGAGGTGGCTGAACACACACCTGCAGATGGGAATGAATTCCTTGGTTTGCTTTGTTTGTGCACACAGCTTTTGCTTTATTTATTAAACTGTCTTTATCTCAGCCCAGGAGTTTTCTCACTTTTACTCTTCTGATTCTCTCCTCCATCCCACTGAGGAGAGGGGAGTGAGAGAGGAGCTGTGTGGTCACTGGGGTTAAACCACAACCATCATAATAGATGGACAAAATTCATTAAAGGGTTGGTGAATACTATTTACTATATCATGGGTAACCTCAGCAATTTATAAGTAGGCAAATGTGACTAATCTTAAATAAATACTATGAAACCAAAGAAAGCCTTTAAGTCAGTTAATCAAAAGAAGCCAGTCAAGCAGTTGTCCTGAGACAGGCAAATCAATGAATACCAAGAACCTTAAATCTGTATTAAATCCCATTACTTATCTTTGTTTACCAAATTTTAGCCTCAGTATCCTCTGCAGGAATGTATATTCTAAAAAAAGCTGGAGTTCAAGAGTAGAAGCCCTCAGACATTTACATGACAATAGCATTTCAGCAGGTTTGTAAAATTGTTAAAAAAAAAAAAAAAAAAAAAAGGTTTGTAGTAAGGCTTCCCAGATGCACGTCACCTCTTCTAATATCATCTCAGTGATGTCCTCACATGATAGGAATAATGCTGAGTTATTGAATACTGTTGTCTTATATTGAGTTTTATTGTCTTTTGTTCTCACTTCTTCTTAGGCCTCTGCTTGCTGCAAACTCCCAAGAGTGAACTGGAAGAGCTGTTGGCCATAGTATAAAGCTGAGGAGAAGGAGAGCTGCTTCTTTATTTCAGAGGATTTTATAACCTTCTCTCTTACTTTAGGCAAGGAAAAATGTGCAACTTTTTCAGGCTTAGCTGGATTCAAAATTAGCTCTTCTCATCCACTCAACACCTCCATGACCTTAGAAATGTAGCTCAGGACTGCAGTCAATTTAATTTGTATGTAATACACTTCTAACTGGCTTTTGTGTGTATGTGTATCTGGTAAGAATGACTCAGTGTTCCTTTCAAGACAAGGTTTTAACTTCTTACATTTATTCAGGTCATTTAGTTTCATAAAGCTTAATACAAACTGAAATTCTGCTTCAAGTAAATTGCAAGGAACTTCTCTTTCATAAAAGAATAAGGGAACACTCTTCCACTTCTCAGTAGAGTCTTTTTAAAAGTTTATATTTAAGAGGGCTTTCCAAATTGAATGACTAAGAAAAAAAAACATTGCTATTTTCCTCAGTAACCTGTGTATACAAGCTTTAGAATTCTTTTCTTTTTCTTTTTTTTTTTTTTCAATTGCTAAGAAAGTGTGTATCTATAACATAAGTTGCAAGCAAGAAGAATGGTTCAACACTTCTGCTCAGTTGATCAGAACATGTAAGAATTTGGTTAAATCCACTAAGACTAAGTAAAAAAACAGTACTGAGAAAGAATGTCAAATTTTGTTCAGCAATGCAACTTTGCAACACACTGCTGCTATGCCTCAATAATGGGCACAACAAGTTCTCATCAGCCTGATCTTTGGTATAGATATAACTTTACTAGTACATCCAGTGCTAAGCAACAAGTACCCCACCTTACTGAAGCCTTAATTTGATACTGTATACACTATAGAATAGTATGCAGTATTATATTTCAATGATTTCCTGTTAATAATCAGTCAAATTCCATAATTAAAGTCTATTTTTGTCCATGAGGCCGGACAAGGATTCTATAAGCTCCATAATAAAGATGATGCAACTAAACTTCATATGTCCCTAAATTTGTAAGCCTTCTGAAGCAACACACTGAACAAAGTCTCTCAATTCTCTGTTTAGGAGAAAGAAAGAAGCTTTTGAAGGCTGTCAAAGACAGATAATGTCTATGCAAATTTAGGTGTTTAAGTTAGCTGGACACAATCTCCCCTCAGAAAGAAACCTGTAAAGATATCAAACTTTTCTTGTTGGCTTGCTAGAAGGTTCATTTCACTAGTCTTCAGCTGTGTAAATTTTGCATCTCATTTGCACTTGTCAGCTAAGGTGTCCATTTTGTTAGACAGGTAGAAGATTGTACTTTCATTGGCTTCATTTTATATGCCACATCTCTTAAATGACAAAAATCTCAAAGGATGAAAGCATCTGTATTCCTGTACTTGCTACAGAAGGAGCTTATGAGGCTCATTTAGATTAGGCTCCTTTCTGTTAGATAGTAAAACGAATTCCACTTATTTTATGATGACTGACTCAGTTACTGCTGGAGGTTAGGCTTATATCCTGTACAAACTAAAATCTACTATTTACAGATAGATATCTCAAAAGAATTTTATTATTTCATGGCTATCAGGAGATCAAAACAAAAAGCATCTATAAGATTAAGAGAAAACACGAGTAGTACAGAGGTAATCATCTTCTCCTCTAGAGTCTTTTTGAACTATAAATATATGTTTCCTCTAGTTCAAAAGCTTTGAACACTTTTAGAAGAAAACACATTCAATAAGAAATCATCAGGAAGTTTTGGATTGTTTTCAACAAGAAATTTCTTCAGAGTGTGGAGAGTCCTTCGTGATGTATTTTGCTAACACACCTATACATTCTTCTTTGTTCTTTAAATTTTTGAAAGTCGGGATTCTTTCTAAAACATATTGTAAAATCATAGAATGCAGAATGTTGTGAGTTGGAGGGACCTACAAGGATCATCTAGTCCAACTCTTGCCCTGGCATGGGACAACCCCAAGATTCAAATCATGTGTCTGAGGGCATTGTCCAAAAACTTCTTGAAGGTTGTTAGGCTTGGTGCCATGACCACCTTTCTGGGAAGCCTGTTCCAGGGCTCTACCACCCTCTGGGTGAAGAATCTTTTCCTCATGGCCAAGCTAAATTTGCCCTGGCACATCTTCTTGCCATTTCCCCTGGTCCTATAATTGGTGGCCAGAGAGAAGAGATAGGCACCTGCTCCTCCTCTTCCACTTGTGAAGAAGTTACAAACTGCAATGAGATATCCTCTCAGTCTCCTCTTCTCCAGAATGAACAAGCCAAGTGAATTCAGCCTCTCCTCATATGGCTTCCCCTCTAAACCCTTTCCCAGTTTTGTGACCTCTTCTGAACACTCTCTAGTAGCTTTAGATCCTTTATATACTGTGGCACCCAAAACTGCACCCAGTACTGGAGGTGAGGCTGCACCAGTGCAGAGCAAAGCAGGACAATCACCTGCCTTGGCTGGTTCACAATGCAGTGCTTGATGCACCCCAGGACATGGCTGTCCCTCTTGGCTGCCAGGACACACTGTTGGCTCATGTTCAACTTGCTGTCAACCAGAACACCCAGATCCCTCTCCTCAGGGTTGCTCTCCCACCTTTCATTCCCCAGTCTGTGTGTGTCCAGGGTTGTCGTGTCCCATGTGCAAAATCTGACACTTGTTCTTATCAAAATTCATACAGCTGGTGATCACCCAGCTCTCTAGTTTATCCAGATCTCTCTGCAGGGTCTCTCTGCCTTCCAGAGCGTCCACAGGACCTCCTAACTTGGTGTCATCAGCGAACTTAGCAGTCCTTCAAGCTCTGTATTCAAGTCATTGATGAAGACATTAAAGAGCACGAGCCCCAGGATGGTTCCCTGTGGGACTCCACTAGTTACCAGTCACCAGCCCAGTATAACCCCATTGACTAGATCCCTTTGAGCCGGATCCATCAGACAACTACTCACACATAGCAGTATATATTTATTCAGCTGTATGCTGGACATATTATCCAGGAGGATTCTGGAGATACAGTGTCAAAGACTTTACTGAAGTCCAAAAAGATTACATCAGCTGGCTTCCCTTGGTCAGCTAGGTGGGTACCCTTATCATAGAAAGAGATTAGGTTCATTAAGCAGGTCTTTCCTCTCATGAACCCATGTTGGCTGGAACCAATGGCTGCATTGTCTTCCAGGGGTTTTTAGATAACTCCCAGAATAATCTTCTCCATAATTTTGCCAGGCACAGAACTGACACTCACAGGCCTTTAGTTACCAGGGCCTTCCCCGTTTCCCTTTTTGAAGATTTGGACAACATTTGCCAGTCAAATGGTACCTCTCCAGATTTCCAAGAACATTGAAAGATCATTGAGAGAGGACTCCCTATGACATCTGTCAGCATTTTAAGAAGCCTCAGATAGATCCCATCAGGCCCCATTGACTAATAGGGATCCAGCCAGAACAGCAAATTTCAGGGCTGGTAGAGAGTTTATCATTCTCACAGTCATGGTTCTCTAGCCCAGGGCTCTGCGGGTTCCTAAGTGTATCCTCAGTGCTGAAGACAGTCAAAGAAGTCATTGAATGTCTTTGCTTTGTCTGTGTTCCTGTTTGTGAGGTGACCATACTCATCAAGTAAAGGGCCAATGTTATTCCTGGTCTGCCTTTCACTATTTACATATTTAAAAAAAACCCAAAAAACCAAAAAACTTTTTGTTGTCTTTCACTGTACTAGCCAGCTTTAACTCTGATTGAGTTTTAGCTGCAAGGATTTCCCCCCTGCAGTGGTGAAAAGCATCTCCGTAGTCCTCCCATGATGCCTGACCTTGTTTCCACTAGCCATACACCAACTTTTTCTGCCTTAGTTCTAGAAGAAGATCCATGTTTAGCCAAAGCAACCTTCTGCCTCGCCTGCTTGAATTCCAGCATTTTGGAGTTGCCTATTCCTGTGCTCTTAGGAGGTGGTACTTAAAAAGTGACCAGCACTGGTGGACTCCAGCACGGCTGGACTCCAGCACCTTCAAAAGCTTTTTCCGAGAGCACCTTACCAAGCAGTTCCCTGAACAACCTGAAGCCTGCTCTCCTCATATCTATAGCTGAGGTCTTGCTGATAGTTTTCTTTCTGTTACCATAGATTTTGACTGCTTCATAGTTGTTGTGGCCAAGGCAGCCATCAATCACCACTTCACCCACAAGACCGTCTCTGTTGACAAGCAACAAGTTGAGGAAGGCATCTTTCCTGGTCAGTTTCCTTAGTACCTGGACCAGGAAGTTGTCATCCAGCTGGTTTGGGAATCCTCTGGACCCATTTGTACCAGCTGTGTGTTATTCCCAGTTGATGCCCAGCAGGTTGAAGTCCCCCATAAGGACTAGGGCAGATGACTTAGAAGCATCCTTTAGTTCCTTAAAGAATAGCTCATCAATGTCATCATGCTGGCTGGGTGGCCTATAGTAGACTCTCGCGACGACATCTGCTGTATTTGTCTGTCCCTTAATCCTTATCCAGAGGTTTTCTAGTGTGCCATTGCCAACTGAAAGGTCCACGCATGCCAGTCCCTCTGCTACATACAATGCAACCCCCCTGTCTTGCCTGCCCTACCTATCCCTCCTGAAGAGCCTGTATCCATCCATCATGGCACACCAGCCACAGGACTCATGCCACTATGTTTCTGTTAATGCCAATGATGTAATCTCTAGGAGGGGCTAGGGCTTTTAGCTCCTCCTGCTTGTTTCTCAGGCTGCAAGCATTTGTGTAAAAGCACTTCAGGTGTGGCTTATGATGCCTATCACCTTGTGGAGCTGTCTGAGGAATGCCACCAGCAAGCAGCTCCTGGAACTTAGGCAAGCCATCTCATTGCTCATCATAGATTAGTGTTTTGGTCCCTTTTCCCCTTCCAATTTAGTTTAAAGCTCTATCCAACAGCCCTGCAAGGTCTTGGGCAAAAATTCTTTTCCTCTTCTGAGAAAGGTTCACCCCACTGGATGTCAATAGACCAGGCAATGAATAAAACCATCCCATGACTGGAAAACCCAAAGTTCTGATGATGACGCTAACCTCGGAACCACATGTTGAACAGTTGGACCTGCCTGTTCCATTCAAATTATTCCCTGCTACAGGAAGGATTGATGAAAACACTACCTGAGCACCTTTAATCCTTTAATTAACTGCCCCAAAGCTTGGAAATCCCTTTTGATTGCCCTAAGATTTCTCTTGGTTACCTCTTCATTTTCAACATAAAAGACCAATAATGGTTAATAGCCTGAGGACTTTGCCAAAGTTTTCTGGTAATGTCTCTCACCCTGGTCCTGGGGAGGCAGCAGACTTCCCTGTGGGAGGGATCTGGTTGACATATGGGCCTCTCAGTTTTCCTCAGAAGGGAATCACCTACCATGATTCCCTTCCCTTTTTTTCTTGATTGAACTATTCCTAAGGTGTGGGAGTGACTGACTCACCCTGGATGTCTTCCCAGATGGACGTTCCTTTCCATCCTCACTTGCCTGGTCCTCAATATCCAAAGCCCCATACTTGTTGTGTAGTGGTAACTGGGGGGGCAAGGGAGGCTGGCAGGAGATTCGCCTGCTTCCCCGGCCTCTCCGAGGAGGGACCTCTTTCCATTCCCCTCTATCTCTTAGGTCCCCTCCTCCTACCTGATGGCAAGAGGATAGGGAATCCTGTGCTTCTTGTGGAACCTGTTGCCTTTGCCTTAGGTATGGGAGGGTCTGAGTCTACCAGTCTATTTCCCACTCACACTCCCTAATAGTCCTCAACCTTTCAACCTTCTCTTTCAGCTAAGCCACCATGCTGAGCAGATCATTTACCTGTTCATAGTGAATGCAGGTGCTGTCCTTGCACTTCTCCATTTCAAGTGAGTGGCTCTGGCACTCCCTGCAGCCAGGGGCCTGGACAGCTGCATCTTTGCATGAGATCTCTGGCTGGATTACCATACTTTTTTTACCTACAGCTTTATGACTAATGGCTCAAACTTCCATGACACCCCCAGACGACTCACCATGCCCCCTTTGTTCAACCTTGATTGGTTATTTATGCTCCTGAGGGTTCAAAAAACTCCCAAAACCTGAGTTTTGTAGCTCTGCCATGGGGAAGCTTCGGTTCTGGAGGTTGATTGCAGTGACTGA